>NC_142517.1:111457500-111552500 GCF_057876585.1 Rhinolophus sinicus | reverse complement strand
CCTAATCATAACCCTAACCCTAACCCTAACCCTAACTCTAACCCTAACCCTAAACCTAAACCTAAACTTAACCCTAACGCAAACCTAACCCTAACCCTAAACCTAACCCTAACCCTAACCCTAACGCAAACCTAACCCTAACCCTAACCCTAACCCTATCCCTTACGCAAACTTAACTCTAACCTTAACCCTAATCCTAACGCAAACCTAACCCTGAACCTAACCCTAACCCTAACCTTTACGCAAACTTAACCCTAAACCTAACCCTAACCCTAACCTAACCATAACCCTAACCCTAACCCTAAACCTAAACCCTAACCCTAACCCTACACTAAACCTAATCCTAACCCAAACCCTAACCCTAACCCTAAACCTAAACCTAACGCAAACCTAACCCTAACCTTAACCCTAACCATAACCCTAAACCTAACGCTAATCCTAAACCTAAACCTAAACCTAACCCTAACGCAAACCTAACCCTAACCCTAAACCTAACCCAAACCCTAACCCTAACCCTAACCGTAACGCAAACCTAACCCTAACCCTAACCCTAACCCTAAACCCTAGCCCTAACCATAACCGTAACCCTAACCCTACCTCAACCTAACCCTAACCCTAACCCTAACCCGATACATAAACTTAACCCTACCCAAACCTAACCCTAACACTAACCCTAACCCTAACCCTAACCCTAACATAAACCTAACCCTAAACCTAAACCTAACCCTAACCCTAACCCTAACGCAAACCTAAACCTAACCATAACCCTAACCCTAACAGAAACTTAACCCTAACCCTACCATAGCCCTAACCATAATGCAAACCTAAACAAAGCCGTAACCCTAACCCTAACCCTAACGCATACTGACCCTAAACCTAAACCTAAACCTAAGGCAAAACTAACCATTTCTCTAAACCATAACCCTAACCCTAACACAGACCTAACCCGTACCCTAACCATAACCCTAACGCATACCTAACTCTAACCCTAACCCTAATGCTAACGCAAACCTAACCCTAACCCTAACCCTAACCCTAAACCTAACCCTAACCCTACCCCTAAACCTAATCCAACCCTAACCCTAACGCAATCCTAACACTAACCCTAACCCTATGCCAAAACCTAAACCAAACCCTAACCCTAAACCTAACATTAACGCAAACCTAACCCTAAACTTAATGCTAACCATAAAACCCTAAAACTAACCCTAACCCTAACCCTAACCCTAAACACTTGCCCTATCCCTAACCCTAACGCTAACCGTAACCCTAACGCTAACGCAAACCTAACCCTAACCCAGCCCTAAAGCTAAACCAAACCTTAAAACTAAACTTAACCGTAACCCTAACACAAACCTAACCCTAACCCTAACTGTAACTCTAACCTTAAACCTAAACCCTAACCCTAACACCAACCCTAACACTAACCCTAATCCTAAACTTAACGCAAACCTAACTGTAACCCTAACCCTAACCCTAACCTTAAACCTAACCTTAAACCTAACCTTAACGAAAACCTTACCCTAACCTTAACCCTAACCCTAACCATAATCCTAACGCAAACCTAACACTAACGCTAACCCTAAACCTAAACCTAACGCCAATCTAACCCTATGTCCTAACCCTAACCCTAACCCTAACCATAACCCTAACCTTAACCATAACCCTAAACCTAACCCTAAAACTTACTCTAACCCTAACCCTAATGCAAACCTAACTCTAACCCTAACCTAATAGTAACACTAACCCTAACCCTAACGCAAGCTAACCCCAACACTAACCCTAACCGTAACGCTAACCCTAACCTAAATCTAACCTTAACCCTAATCCCTAACCTTAACCCTAACCCTAACCCTAACTAACCCTAACGCTAACCTAAACCAAACATTAACCCAAACTCTAACCCTAACACGAAACCTAACCTTAATCCGAACCCTAACTTAAACCTAAACCTAACCCTAACCCTAACCATAATCCTACCTCTAACACTAACCCTAAAACTAACCCTAACACTAAACCCTAACCCTATCCCTTCAGTATTCTATCCCTTACCCTAACCCTAACCCTAACCCTAAGCCTAAGGCAAACCAAACCCTAACCCTAACCCTAACCCCTAACCCTATTCCTAACCCTACACTAACCTATCCCTAACCCTAACCCTACCCTAACGCAAACCTACACCTAACCCTAATCCTAACTCTAACCCTAACCCTAACGAAAACCTAACCTTAACCATAACCCTAACTCTAACCCTAACCCTAAACCTAACCCTAACCCTAACCCTAACGCAAACCTACACCTAACCCTAAACCTAACCCTAACCCTAACTGTAACGAAAACCTAAACATAACCCTAACCCTAACCCTAAACCTAACCCTAAACCTAACCCTAACCCTAAACCTAAACCCTAG
The DNA here is from genome assembly GCF_057876585.1 of Rhinolophus sinicus. Classification (NCBI taxonomy): domain Eukaryota; kingdom Metazoa; phylum Chordata; class Mammalia; order Chiroptera; family Rhinolophidae; genus Rhinolophus; species Rhinolophus sinicus. Next base: position 111,550,089 of record NC_142517.1, on the reverse strand, counting down.
CCCTAAACCTAACCCTAAACCTAAACCTAACTAAAACCCTAACGCTAACGCAAACCTAAACCTAACCGAAACGCAAAACTAACCCTAACCCTAAACCTAACTATAACCCTAAACCTAACCCTAATCCTAACCCTAACGCAAACCTAACCATAACCCTAACTGTAACCCTAACCCTAAACCGAAACCTAACCCTAACTCTAACGCAAACCTAACCCTAACCATCACCCTAACCCTAACCCTTACGCAAACTTAACTCTAACCCTAACCCTAACCCTAACGCAAACCTAACCCGAACCCTAAACTTAACCCGAAACATAACCTTAACCCTAACCTAAACTAACCCTAACCCTAATCCTAACCCTAACCGTAACCCTACCCTAACCCTAAACCTCACCCTAACCCTAACCCTAACCCTAAACCCTAAACCTAACCCTAACCTAACACTAACCCTAACCCTAAACCTAACCTAAGCCAAACTCTTAACCTAACCCTAACCATAAACCTAACCCTAACCCTAAACCGAACGCAAAACCTAACCTTTTCCCTAACCCTAACCCTAAACCTAACCATTACCCTAACGCAAACCTTACCCTAAACCTAACCCTAATCCTAAACCTAACCCTAAAGCAAAAGTAACCCTAACCCTAACCCTAACCCTAAACCCTAACGCAAACCAAATCCTCACCCTAACCCTAACTCTAACCCTAACCTAACGCATAACTAACCCTAAAGCTAACCCTAACCCAGACCCAAACCTAACACTAACCATAACTCTAACACTAACCCTAACAGAAACCTAACCCTAACCCTAAACCTAACCCTAACACTAAACCTAACCCTAACCCGAACCCTAATGCAAAGCTATCCATAACTCTAACACTAACCCTAACCCCAACCCTAAACCCTAGACCTAACCATAACCCTAACCCTAACCCTACCTCAACCTAACACTACCCCTAACCCTAACCCGATACCTAAACTTAACCCTAACCCAAACCTAACCCTAACACTAACCCTAACCCTAACCCTAACCCTAACACTAACGCAAACCTACACCTAACCCTAAACCTAACCCTAACCCTAACCGTAACGAAAACCTAACCCTTCCCCTAAACCTAACCCTAACCCTAACGCAAATCTAACCCTATCCCTAACCCTAACCCTAACCCTAAAGCTAACTCTAACCCTAACGCTAACGCAAACCTAACCTTAACCCTAACCCTAACCCTACCCATAACGCAAACCTAACCCTACCCTAACCCAAACCCTAACCCTGACCAAAACGTAAACCTAACCATCAACCTAACCCTAACCTTAAACCTAAACCTAAACCTAACCCAAACCCTAACGCAAACCTAACCCTAACCCTAACAGTAACCCGAAAACTAACCTTAACCATAACATAACCTAACCCTCACCCTAACACTAACCCTAACCCTACCCTAACCCTAACCCTAACCCTAACCCTAACCCTAACCCTTACCCTAACGCAAACCTAACCCTAAACCTAACCCTAACCCTAAACGTAACACTAAAGCAAACGTAACCCTAACCCTAACCCTAACCCTAAACCCTAATGCAAACCAAATCCTAAACCAAACCCTAACTCTAAACCTAACCCTAACGCATAAGTAACCCCAAACGTAACCCTAACCCTGACGCAAACCAAAAACTAACCATATCTCTAAACCTAACACTAACACAAACCTAACCCTAACACTAACCCAGCCCTAACACTAAACATACCTAAACCTATCCCTAAACCTAACCCTAAGGCAAACCTAATCCTAACCCTAACTATAAATGTAACCCTAACCCTAACCTTAACATTAACCCTAACGCAAACCTAACCCTAACCCTAACCCTAACACCAACCCTAAACCCTAGCACTAACCCTAACCATAACCCTAACCCTACCTCAACCTAACCGTAACCCTAACCCTAACCCGATACCTAACCTTAACCCTAACCCAAACCTAACCCTAACACTAACCATAAAACTAACCCTAACCCTAACCGTAACGCAAACCTAACCCTAACCCTAACCCTAACGCAAACCTAACCCTAACCCTAACCCTAACTCTAACCCTATCCATAACCCTAACTCTAACGCAAACATAACCCTAACCCTATCCCTAACCCTAACACTAACGCAAACCTAAATCTAACCCTTACCATAACCCTTAACCTAACGCAAGCCTAACCATAACACTAACCCTATGCCAAACCCTAAACCTAACCCTAAACCTAAACCTAAACCTAACCTTAACCTAACGCAAACCTAACCCTAACCCTAAACCTAACCCTAAACCTAACCCTTACCCTAACTCAAACCTAACCCTAAACCTAACCCTAACCCTAAACCTAACCCTAAAGCAAACGTAACCCTAACCCTAACCCTAACCCTAAACCCTAACGCAAACCAAACCCTCACCCTAACCCTAACTCTAACCATAACCTAACGCATAACTAACCCTAAAGCTAACCCTAACCCAGACCCAAACCTAACAGTAACCATAACTCTAACCCTAACCCTAACAGAAACCTAACCCTAACCCTAAACCTAACCCTAACACTAAACCTAACCCTAACCCTAACCTTAACCCTAACTCTAACGCAAAGCTATCCATAACCCTAACACTAACCCTAACCCCAACCCTAAACCCTAGCCCTAACCATAACCCTAACCCTAACCCTTCCTCAACCTAACACTACCCCTAACCCTAACCCGATACCTAAACTTAACCCTAACACAAACCTAACCCTAACACTAACCCTAACCCTAACCCTAACCCTAACCGTAACGAAAACCTAAACCTAACCCTAACCTAACCCTAACCCTAACCCTAAACCTAACCCTAACACTAAACCTAAACCTAGCCCTAAACCTAACCCTACCCCTAAACCTAACACTAACCCTAACGCAAATCTAACCCTAACCCTAACCCTAACCCTAACCCTAAACCTAACTCTAACCCTAACGCTAACGCAAACCTAACCTTAACCCTAACCCTAACCCTACCCATAACGCAAACCTAACCCTACCCTAACCCTAACACTAACCCTAACCCTAACGTAAACCTAACCATAAACCTAACCCTAACCTTAAACCTAAACCTAAACATAACCCTAACCCTAACGCAAACCTAACCCTAACCTTAACAGTACCCGAAAGCTAACCATAACCCTAAACATAACCTAACCCTCACCCTAACCCTAACCCTAACCCTACCCTAACCCTAACCCTAACCCTAACCCTAACCCTAACCCTTACCCTAACGCAAACCTAACCCTCAACCTAACCCTAAACCTAAACGTAACCCTAAAGCAAACGTAACCCTAACCCTAACCCTAACCCTAAACCCTAACGCAAACCAAATCCTAAACCTAACCATAACTCTAACCCTAACCCTAACGCATAACTAACCCTAAACCTAACCCTAACCCTGACGTAAACCAAAAACTAACCATATCTCTAACCCTAACCCTAACACAAACCTAACCCTAACACTAACCCAGCCCTAACTCTAAACATACCTAAACCTATCCCTAAACCTAACCCTAAGGCAAACCTAATCCTAAACCTAACTATAAACCTAACCCTAACCCTAACCTTAACATTAACCCTAACGCAAAACTAACCCTAACCCTAACCCTAACACCAACCCTAAACCCTAGCACTAACCCTAACCATAAACCTAACCCTACCTCAACCTAACCGTAAACCTAACCCTAACCCGATACCTAACCTTAACCCTAACCCAAACCTAACCCTAACACTAACCCTAAACCTAACACTAACCCTAACCCTAACGCAAACCTAACCCTAACCCTAACCCTAATCCTAACGCAAACCTAACCCTAACCCTAACCCTAACGCAAACCTAACCCTAACCCTAACCCTAACTCTAACCCTATCCATAACCCTAACTCTAACGCAAACAAAACCCTAACCCTTACCATAACCCTTACCCTAACGCAAGCCTAACCCTAACACTAACCCTATGCCAAACCCTAAAGCTAACCCTAACACTAAACCTAACATTAATGCAAACATAACCCTAAATTTAACGCTAACCATAAAACCCTAACTCTATCCTAACCCTAACCCTAACCCTAAACACTTGCCCTATCCCTAACCCTAACCCTAACCGTAACCCTAACGCTAACGCAAACCTAACCCTAACCTTAACCCTAATTCTAACCCTAACCATAACGCAAACCTAACCCTAACCCTAATCCTAACCCTAAACCGTAACCTAACACTACCCAAAACTAACCCTAACCTAACCCTAACCCTAACCCTAACCCTAAGCCTAACCCTAAGCCTAACCCTAACCCTAACGAAAACCTAACCCTAACCCTAACCCTAACCAAAACTTAAACCTAACTCTAAGTCTAACCCTAACGCATACCTAACCCTAAACCTAAACCTAACCCTAACCCTAAACCTAACCCTAACCCTAACCTTAACCCTAACCCTAACGCAAAGCTATCCATAACCCTAACACTAACCCTAACCCCAACCCTAAACACTAGCCTAACCATAACCCTAACCCTACCCCCCTACCTCAACCTAACTCTACCCCTAACCCTAACCCGATACCTAAACTTAACCCTAACCCAAACCTAACCCTAACACTAACCCTAACCCTAACCCTAACCCTAACGCAAACCTAACCCTAAACCTTACCCTAAACCTAACCCTAACCCTAACGCAAACCGAACCCTAACCCTAACACTAACACTAACGCATACCTAACCATAACCCTATCCCTAACACTAATGCGTAGCTAAACCTAAACCTAACACTAAACCTAACCCTAACCCTACCGCAAACCTAACCCTAACCATAACCCTAACCGTAACAGAAACCTAACCCTAACCCTAACCATAGCCCGAACAGTAAACCTAACCATAGCCCGAACCCTAACGCAAACCTAACCATAACCCTAACCCTAACCCTAACTCTAAGCCTAACCCTAAGTCTAACGCTAACCCTAACGAAAACCTAACCTAACTCTTACCCTAACCCTAACCATAAATTAAACCTAACTCTAACCCTAACCCTAACGCAAACCTATCCCTAAAGTTAACCCTAACGATAACCCTAACGCAAACCTAACCCGAGCCCTAACCCTAACCCTAACCCTAAAACTAACGCAAACCTAACCATAACCCTAACTCTAACCCTAAACCTAAACCTAAACCTATCCTTAACCTAACGCAAACCTAACCCTAACCCTAACCCTAATCCTAAACCTAACCCTTACCCAAACGCAAACCTAACCCCAAACCTAACCCTAACCCTAAACCTAACCCTAAAGCAAACGTAACCCTAACCCTAACCCTAACCCTAAACCCTAACGCAAACCAAACCCTCACCCTAACCCTAACTCTAACCATAACCTAACGCATAACTAACCCTAAAGCTAACCCTAACCCAGACCCAAACCTAACACTAACCATAACTCTAACCCTAACCCTAACAGAAACCTAACCCTAACCCTAAACCTAACACTAACACTAAACCTAACCCTAACCCTAACCTTAACCCTAACCCTAACGCAAAGCTATCCATAACCCTAACACTAACCCTAACCCCAACGCTAAACCCTAGCCCAAACCATAACCCTAACCCTAAGAAATAACTCAACCTAACCCTACCCCTAACCCTAACCCGATACCTAAACTTAACCCTAACCCAAACCTAACCCTAACACTAACCCTAACCCTAACCCTAACCCTAAACCTAACGCAAACCTACACCTAACCCTAAACCTAACCCTAACCCTAACCGTAACGAAAACCTAAACCTAACCCTAACCTAACCCTAACCCTAACTCTAAACCTAACCCTAACCCTAAACCTAAACCTTAGCCCTAAACCTAACCCTTCCCCTAAACCTAACACTAACCCTAACGCAAATCTAACCCTAACCCTAACCCTAACCCTAACCCTAAAACTAACTCGAACCCTAACGCTAACGCAACCCTAACCTTAACCCTAACCCTAACCCTACCCATAACGCAAACCTAACGCTACCCTAACCCTAACCCTAACCCTAACCCTAACGTAAACCTAACCATAAACCTAACCCTAACCTTAAACCTAAACTTGAACATAACCCTAACCCTAACGCAAACCTAACCCTAACCTTAACAGTAACCCGAAAGCTAACCTTAACCCTAAACATAACCTAACCCTCACCCTAACCCTAACCCTAACCCTAACCCTAACCCTAACCCTAACCCTAACCCTAACCCTAACCCTAACCCTAACCCTAACCCTAACCCTACCCCTAACCCTAACCCTAACCCTAACCCTAACCCTAACCCTAACCCTAACCCTAACCCTAACCCTAAACGTAACCCTAAAGCAAACGTAACCCTAACCCTAACCCTAACCCTAAACCCTAACGCAAACCAAATCCTAAACCTAACCCTAACTCTAACCCTAACCCTAACGCATAACTAACATTAAACCTAACCCTAACCCTGACGCAAACCAAAAACTAACCATATGTCTAACCCTAACCCTAACACAAACCTAACCCTAACACTAACCCAGCCCTAACACTAAACATACCTAAACCTATCCCTAAACCTAACCGTAAGGCAAACCTAATCCTAAACCTAACTATAAACCTAACCCTAACCCTAACCTTAACATTAACCCTAACACAAACTTAACCCTAACCCTAACCATAACACCAACCCTAAACCCTAGCACTAACCCTAACCATAACCCTAACCCTACCTCAACCTAACCGTAACCCTAACCCTAACCCGATACATAACCTTAACACTAACCCAAACCTAACCCTAACACTAAACCTAACCCTAACCCTACCGCAAACCTAACCATAACCATAACCCTAACCGTAACAGAAACCTAACCCTAACCCTAAACATAGCCGAACCCTAACGCAAACCTAACCATAACCCTAACCCTAACCCTAACCCTAACGCATACCTGACCCTAACCCTAAACCTAACCCTGACGCAAATCTACCCGTATTCCTAAACCCTAACCCTAAACCTAACACAGACCTAACCCTAACCCTAACCCTAACCCTAACCCTAACGCATACCTAACCCTAACCCAAATCTATTCCTAACGCAAACCTAACCCTAACCCTAACCCTAACGCAAACCTAAACCTAACCCTAATCCTAACCCTAAACATAACCCTAAAGCAAACCTAACCCTAACCCTAACCGTAACTCTAACCCTAACCATAACGCAAACCTAAATCTAACCCTAACCCTAACCCTAAACAGTAACCTAACCATACCCTAACCTAACCATAAACCTAACGTTTACCCTAAACCCTAAACCTAACCCTAACCTAACACTAACCCTAACCCTAACCCTAACCGTAACCCTAAACCTAACGCTAACCCTAAACCTAAACCTAACCCTAACCCTAACGCAAACCTAACCCTAAACCTAACCTTAACCATAACCATAACCTAACCCTAACCCATACCATAACCCTAACACTAACCCTGACCTAACCATAACCTTAAACCTTAACCCTAACCCTAAACCTAACCCTAACACTAACCCTAACGCTAACCTAAACCTAACCCTAAACCTAACCCTAACCCTAACCCTAAGCTAACCTAATCCTAAACCTAAACATAACCCTAACCATAACTCTAAACCTAACATTTACCACAACATTAACACTTACCCTAACACTAACCATAACCCTAACCCTAACCCTAACCCTAAACCCTAACCCTAACCCTAACCGTAACCCTAACCCTAACCCTAACTATAATCCGTAAAACCTAACCCTAACCCTAATCATAACCGTAAACCTAACACTAACCCTAACCCTAACCCTGACCCTAACCCTAACCCTAACCCTAACCCTAACCCTAACCCTAACCCTAAACCTAACCCTAACACATACCCTAAACCTAACACTAACCCTGACCCTAACCCTAACCTAACACTAAACCTAACCCTAACCATAACTCAAACCTAACTCTAACCCATACCCTAACCCTAACACTAAACCTGACCCTAACACTAACCTTAATCCTAAACCCTAACCCTAACTCTAAACCTAACCCTGACACTAACCCTAAGCTATCCCTTCCTCTAAACCTAAACCTAACCCTAAACCTAAACCTAACCCTAACATTTACCCTAACCCTAACCCTAAATCTAAACCTTCCCATACCCGTAACCCTAACCCTAAACCTAACCCGAACCCTAACCCTAACAATAACCCTAACCCTAACCTAGTCCTAACCCTAACCCTAACCCTACCCGTAACCTAACCCTAACACTAAACCTAAACCCTAACCCTAACCATAACCCTAACCCTAAAACCATAACGCTAAACGTAACAGTAAACCTAACCCTAACTCTAACCCTAAACCTAAACCCAAAACCTGAACCCTAACCTAACATTAATCCTAATCCTAACCCTAAACCTAACCCTAACCCTCATACTTAACCTAACCCTAACCCTACCCCTAACCATAAACCTAAACATAACCCTAACAATAACCCTAAGACAAACCATAAAAATAACACTAAACCTAACCCTAACGCTAACCTAAACCTAACCCTAAGCCTAACCCTAAACTTAACCCTTACCCTAACCATAACCCTAAACACTCTACCTAACACTAAACCTAACTTAACACTAACCCTAACCCTAACCCTTAACCTATCCCTAACCCTAACCCCAAACATTACTCTAAGCCTAACGCTAACCTAACCCTAACCCTAACTCTAACCCTAACCATAACCCTAAAGCTAACCTAACCCTAACCCTAAAACTAACCCTAACCCTAACATTAAACCTAACATTTACGCCAACATTCACCCTTACACTAACCATCCCCCTAACCCTAACACAAACCCAAACACAAAACGTAAAACTAAACTTAACCCTAAACCTAACCCTAAACCTACCCCTAACCCTTACCCTTACCTAAAACTAACCCTAAACCTAACCCTACCCCTAACCCTAAACCCTAACCCTAACCCGAAACAAAATCCTAAACTTAACCCTAAACCTAACCCTAACCCTAACCCTAACCCTAACACTAACCCAATAAATTACACTAACCCTAACCCTAAACCTAAACTCTAACCCTAAACTAACCCTAACCCTAAGCCTAACCCAAACCTAAACCTTACCCTAATCAGAACCCGAACCCTAACCCTTATCACTAAACCTAACCCTAACCCTAACCGTATCCCTAACCTAACAGTAACCGAAAACTTAACCCTAACCCAAAACCCAACCTTAACCCTAAACCTAACCCTAACCCTAACCCTAACCTTAACCCTAACACTAAACATAACACTTACCCTAACCCTAACCATAACCCTAACCGTAACCTAACCCTAACATATAACCTAACACTAACCCTAACCCTATCCATAACACTACCAGTAAAACTAAACCCTAAACCTAACTCTGAAACTAACCTAACCCTAACCCTAATCCTAACCCTAAACCTAACCCTAATCCTAACTATAAACCCTAAACAGAACCCTTACCCTAACCATATCCCTAACCCTAATCTAACCCTAACCGAAACCCTAAACATAACAGTAACCCTGACCCTAATCCTAACCATAATCCTAAACCCTAACCCTAATCCTAAGCCTAAACCTAATCCTAACCCTAACGCTAACTAAAACCCAACCCGAACCCTAACCCTAACCCTAAGCCTAACCCTAATCCTAACCCTAAACCTAACCCTAAACATAACCCTAACACTAACCCTAACCCTAAGCCTAAACTAAACCTAACACTAACCCAAACCTAACACTAACCGTAATCCTAAACCTAATCCTAACCTAAGTCTAACCCAAACCTTAATCTAACCCTAACCTAACCCTAACCCTAACCTAACCCTAAACCTAACCGTAACCCTAACCCTCAACTAACCCTAACCCAAACCCTAAACCTTAACCTAAACCAAACCCTAAAGCTAACCCTAAACTTAATCCTAACCCTAATCCTAACCCTAACACTAAACCCTAACCCTAAAGTTAACCCTAACCTTAACCTTACCCTAACCCTAACCCTAACCCTAAACTAACCCTAAACTACCCTAAACCTAACCGAACCCTAACCCTGAACTAACCCTAAAAACTAACCCTAACCCTAACCGTAACCTAACATTAATCCTAACCGTATCCCTAACCCTAACACTAACCTAAACCTAACCGAAACCCTAACACTAAACCTAACACTAACACTAACCCAGTCCCTAACACTAACGTTAATCCTAAACCCTAACCTAACCTAACCCTAACACTAACGCTCACCAAAGTAACACTGACCCTAACCTTAACCCTAACGCTAAGCCTAACCCTAACTTAATCCTAAACCTAACACTACATCTAACCCTAATCCTAACTATAAACTCTAACCCGAAACCTAACCCTAAACCTAACCCTAACCCTAACTCTAAACCTACCCCTAACCCTAAACTAACCCTAACCCGAACACTAATACTAAACCCTAACACTAATCCTAACTCTAACGCTAACCTAACCATAACCATAACCCTAACACTAACCCTAAACTAATCCTAACAGTAAAACTTAACCGTAACCCTAACCCTAACCCTAACGCTAACCTAACCCTAACCCTTACCCTAACACTAACCCTAACCCTAACCGTAACCTAACATTTACACTAAAACTAAACCTTACCCTAACCATACCCCTAAACCTAACCCTAACCCTAAACCTAAACCCTATCCCTTCCCTAACCCTAACCATAACCCTAAACGCTAACCCTAACCTAACCCTAACCCTAAACCTAACTATATACCTAAACCTTACGTAAACCTTAACCCTAAACCTAACCCTAACCTAAACTTAAACTAGACCCTAACCCTAACCCTAACCCTAACCCTAATCCTAACCCTAAACCTAACTCTAAACCCTAATCGTAATCCTAACCCTAAACCTAACCCTAACCTAACACTAAACGAAACCTTAACACTAATCCTAACCCTAAACCTAACCTTAACCATAACCATAACCTAACCCTAACCCATACCATAACCCTAACACTAACCCTGACCTAACCATAACCTTAATCCTTAACCCTAACCCTAAACCTAACCCTAACACTAACCCTAACGCTAACCTAAACCTAACCCTAAACCTAACCCTAACCCTAACCCTAAGCTAACCTAATCCTAAACCTAAACATAACCCTAATCATAACTCTAAACCTAACATTTACCACAACATTAACACTTACCCTAACACTAACCATAACCCTAACCCTAACCCTAACCCTAAACCCTAACCCTAACCCTAACCGTAACCCTAACCCTAACCCTAACTATAATCCGTAAAACCTAACCCTAACCCTAATCATAACCGTAAACCTAACACTAACCCTAACCCTAACCCTTACCCTTACACTAACCCTAAACCTAACACTAACCCTAACCCTAACCCTAACCCTAACCCTAACCCTAACCCTAAACCTTAACCCTAAACCTAACTTTAACCCTAACACTAACCCTAACCCTAAACCCTAAACCCTAAACCTAACCTAACACTAAGTCTAAATCTAACACTAACCGTAACCCTTATCGTTACGATAAAACTAACCATAAAGCTAACCGTACACTAACCCTAAACCCTAAACCAAACCCTAACTCTAACCCTAACCCTAACGCTAATCCTAAAGCCTAAACCTAACCCTAACCCTAACCCTAACCCTAACCCTAACCAAACACTAACCCTAACCTTAACCCTAAACCTAACCCTAAACCTAACCCTAAACCTAACCCTAAACCTAACCCTAACCCTAACCCTAACCCTAAACCATAACCCTAACCCTAACCCTAAACCTAACACTAAACCTAACCTAACCCTATCCCTAACACTAAACCCTAAACGTAACCCTAACCCTAACCCTAACCCTAACTCTAACCATTACCCTAATCCTAACCCTAACCCTAAACCCGAACCCTACACTAACCCTAACCCTAACCTTAACCCTAACCCCAAATCCTAACACTAACCCTAACCCTAACCCTAACACTAAACCTAATCCAAACCCTAACCCTAACCCTAACCCTAACCCAAAACCAAAACCTAAACCCTAACCCTAACCCTAACCCTAACCCTAATCCTAACCCTAACCCTATCCCTAACACTAACACTAACCCTAACACTAAACCCTAACCCTAACCCTAACCTTAACCCTAACCTAACTCTAACCCTAAACCCTAACCCTAACTCTAACCCTAACCCTAACTCAAACTCTACCCTAACTCTAACCTATCCCTAACCCTAAATATAACCCTAACCATAACCTAAACCTAACATTTAACCCAACACTAAAACTTAGCCTAACCCTACCCCTACCCCTAACCCTAACCCTAACCCTAAAGCCTAACCCTAACCCTAACACTAACCGTAAACCCTAACCCGAAACCTAACACTAAACCTAACACTAACACTAACCATAAAACATAAACCCTAACCCTAACGCTAATCATAACCCTAAACCTAACCCTAACCGTAACCCTAATCATAACCCTAACATTAACCGTAAAAATAACCCTAACCTTAACTCTAACCCTAAACCCTAACCCTAACCTAACCCAAAACCTAAGCCTAACCCTAAACGTAAACCTTACACCTACCATAACTCTTTCCCTAACACTAACCCTAACTTAAACCTAACCTATACCCTACACCTAAATCTAACACTAACCTAACCCTAACCTAAACCCTAAACCTAAACCTAACCATAACCTACCCCTAACACTAATCCTAAACATAACACAAACCCTAACCCTAACGCTAACCAACCCTAACCATAAACCTAACCCTAAACTTAAACCTAACCCTAACCCTAACCGTAACTCTAACCCTAACCCTAACCAAAACCCTAACAGTAACCTAACATTTACACGAACACTAAATATTACCCTAACCATGCACCTGAACCTAACCCAAACCCTAACCCAAACCCTGACCCTGTACCTAAACCCTAACCCTAACCATAACCCTAACCCTAACACTAACCCTAACGCTAACCTAAACCTAACCCTAACCCTACCCCTAAACCTAACCGTAAACCTAACCCTAACCATAACCCTAATCATAACCCTAAAACTAACACTAAAAATAACCCTAAGCTTAACTCTAAACCTAAAGCCTAAACCTAACCTAAACCTAAACCTAAGCCTAACCCTAAACCTAAACCTTACTCTAACCATAACCCTAACCCTAACACTAACCATACCTAACCCTTACCGATACCCTAAACCTAACCCTAACCCTAAGTTAACAATAAACCTAACCCTAACCCGAACCCTAACCCTAACGCTAACGTAACCCTAACCATATACCTAACCCTAAACCTAACCCTTACCCTAACCCTAACCCTTAACCTGACCCTAACCGTAACCCTAACCCTAACCGTAACCTAACATTTACAGTAACATTAAATTTTACCCTACCCAAGCACTTAAAACTAACCCTAACCCTAAACCTAAACCTAAACCTAACCCTAACCCTAACCGTAACACTAATCCTAACCAAACCCTAAACCTAACACTAACCCTATACCTAACCCTTACCCTAACCCAAACTCTAACCCTATCCATAACCTAAACTTAACCTATACCCTAACCATAACCCTAAACATAAACCCAACCCTAAACCCTAACCGTAACCCTAAACCTAACCGTAACCTAACCCTAAACGAAAACTTAACCCTAATCCTAACCCTAAACCTAACAATACCATAACCCAAACCTAAACCTAACTCATAGCCTAACCCTAACACTAACCCTGACCCTAACCCAAACCTTAATCCTAAACCCTAACCCTAACCCTAAACCTAACCCTAACACTAACCCTAAAGCTAAACTAAACCTAACCCTAACCTAACCCTAACAATAACCCTAAGCTAACCCTACCTCTAAACCTAAACCTAACCCTAACCCTAACCCTAACCAAACCCTGAATCAAATCCTAAACCTAACCCTAACCCGAACCCTAACCCTAATCCTAAACACTAACCCTAACCCTAACCTTAACCCTAACCCTAACACTAACCCTACACTTACGCAAAACCTAACCCTAACCATAACCCTGACCCTGACCCTATACCTAAACACTAACCCGAACCCTAACCCTAAACCTAAAACTAACCCTAAACCCTAACCGTAACCTAACCCTAACCCTAACCCTAGTCTAACCCTAAACGAAACCTTAACCCTAAACCTAACCCTAAACCTAACCCAAACCATAACCGAAACCTAACCCTAATCCATACCCTAACCCTAACATTAACCCTGACCCTAACCCAAACCTTAATCCTAAACCCTAACCCTAACCCTAAACCTAACCCTAACACTAACCCTAAACCTAACCCTAACCCTATACCTAACACTAACATTGACCCTAGCACTAACGCTACCCTAATGCTAACCCTAATATTGACCCTAACCCTAACCCTAACCTTAACCCTAACACTAACCTTAACCCTAACCCTAAACATAAACCTAAGCCTTAAACCTAACCCTAACTCTAACCCTAACCCTAACCCTAACCCTAACTCTAACCCTAACCGAAACCTAAACGAAAACTTAACACAAATCCTAACCCTAAACCTAACCCTAACCATAACTATAACCTAACCCTAACCCATACCCTAACCCTAACACTAACCCTGACTTAACCCTAACCTTAATCCTTAAACAAACCCTATCCTTAAACCTAACCCTAACACTAACCCTAACGCTAACCTAAACCTAACCCTAAACTTAATCCTAACAATAACGCTAAGCTAACCCTACCTCTAAACCTAACCCTAAACCCAACCCTAACCCTAAACCTAACGCTAACCTAAACCTAACCCTAACCCTAACCCTACCCTTAACCTAACCCTAACCCTAAACATAAACATAACAATAACCCTAAACCTAACATTTACCCCAACACTAACACTTACCCTAACCATAACCCTAATCCTAACCCTAACCCTAACCCTAAACCCTAACCCTAACCCTAACCGTAAACCTAATCCTAAACCTAACTCTAACCCTAACCGTACCCATAAACCGTAAACCCTAACCCTAACCCTAATCATAACCGTAAACCTAACCCTAACCGTAACCCTAATCATAACCCTAACACTAACCCTAATAATAACCCTAAGCTTAACTCTAAACCTAAAGCATAACTCTAACCTAAATATAAACCTAAGCCTAACCCGAAACCTAAACCTTACTCTAACCATAACCATATCCCTCATAATAACCCTAACCTAACCCTAACTTATACCCTAACCCTAACTGTTACGCTAACCTAACCCTAACCATAAACCCAAACTTAACCCTAACCCTAACCTAACCATAACCCTAACCCTAACCCTAACCATAACATTAACGCTAACGTAACCCTAACCCTAATCCTAAACCTAAACCTAACCCTTACCCTAACCCTAACCCTAACCCTGACCCTAACCCTAACTCTAACCCTAACCGTAACCTAACATTTACACTAACAATAAATTTTACCGTACCCATGCACATAAACCTAACCCTAACCCTAAACCTAACCCTAACCGTAACCCTAACCCTAACCATAAAAGTAAACTCTAATCCTAACCTAACCCTAACCCTAACTCTAACACTATACCTAACCCTTACCCTAACCCTAACCCGAACCCTCATCATAACCCTAAACCTAAGCCTATTCGTAACCCTAATCATAACCCTAACACTAACCCTGAAAATAACCCTAACATTAACTCTAACCCTAAACCTTAAACCAAACCTAACCCTAAACCTAAGCCTAACCCTAAACCTAAACCATACTCTAAACATAACCCTATACCTAACACTAAACATAACCTAAACCTAACCTATACCCTAACCCTAACTCTAACGCTAACCTAACCCTAACCTAAACCCTAAATCTAACGCTAACCATAACCTAACCCTAACCTAACCCTAACCCTAACGCTAACGAACCCTAAAACTAAACCAACCCTAAACTTAACCCAAACCCTAACCGTATCCCTAACCCTAACCCTAACCCTAACAGTAACCCAACATTTACACTAACACTAAATATTACCGTAACCATGCACCTAAATCTAACCCTAACCCTAAACCTAACACTAAACCCTAATTCTAACCCTACCCTAACCCTAACCGTAAACTCTAACCCTAACCTACCCCTAACCCTAAACATAACCCTATCCATAACCCTAACCGAACCCTAACTCATACCCTAACCCTAACACTTACCTGACACTAACCCTAACTTTACTTCTAAACCCTAAACCTAACCCTAACCCTAACCATAACACTAACCCTAACGCTAACCTAAACCTAAGCCTAAACCTAACCCTAACAATAACCCTAAGCTAACCCTAACTCTAACCCTAACCCTAACCCTAAACCTTAACCTAAACCTACCATTTACCCTAACCCTAACCCTAACCCTAACTCTAACCCTAAAACTAACATTGACTCTACCCTAACGCTACCCTAATGCTAACCCTAACATTGACCCTAACCATAACCCTAACCCTAACACTAACCTTAACCCTAACCCTAGACCTAACCCTAACCCTAAAACCTAACCCTAACCCTAACCTAACACTAACCTAACACTAAACCTAACCCTAACTCTAACCATAACCGTAATCCTAACCCTACCCTAACCCTAATCCTAACCCTAAACTTAACCCTAACCCTAAACCCTAATCCTAACCCTAACCCTAAACCTAACCTAACCCTAACCCTAACCCTAACCTTAACCTTCACCCTAACCCTAACCTAACCCTAACCCAAACACTAACCCTAACTCTAACAATAACCCTAACCCTCACCCTAAACCAAAAACCTAACCCTAACCCTAACCTAACACTAACCCTAAACCTAAACCTAACCCTATCCCTAAACCTAACCCTAAACCCTAAACCTAACCCCAACCCTAACCCTAACCCTAACACTAAAACTCACCCTAACCCAAAATCCTAACCCTAACTCTAACCATAACCCTAACCCTAAACCTTAACCTAAACCTACCATTTACCATAACCCTAACCCTAACCCTAAACCTAGCCCTAACACTAACATTGACCCTAACCCTAACCCTAACGCTAACACTAACCTTAAACCTAAACCTAAACCTAACCCTAACCCTAACCATAAAACCTAACCCTAACCCTAACCCTAACCCTAACCCTAACCTAACACTAAACTTAACCCTAACTCTAACCATAACCGTATTCCTAACCCTACCCTAACCCTAACCATAACCGTAAACTTAGCCCTAACCCTAAACACTAAACCAACCCCTAACCCAAAACCTAACCTAACCCTAACCCTAACTCTATCCCTAACCCTAATCTAACCTTAAACCTAACCCTAACCCTAACCCTAACCCTAACTCTAACCTTAACCCTAACCTAAACCTAACCCTAAACATAACCCTAACCATAACCATAAACCTAACATTTAACCCAACACTAACACTTCCCCTAACCCTACCCCTAACCCTAACCCTAAAACTAACCCTAAAGCCTAACCCTAACCCTAACCCTAACCGTAAACCCTAACCCGAAACCTAACCGTAAATCTAACCCTAACACTAACCATAAACCGTAAACCCTAACCCTAACTCTAATCATAACCCTAAACCTAAGCCTAACCGTAACCCTAATCATAACCCTAACACTAACCCTAAAAATAACCCTAACCTTAAATCTAACCCTAAACCCTAAGCCTAACCTAACCCTAAACCTAGGCCTAATCCTAAACCTAAACCTTACTCTACCATAACCCTATACCTAACACTAACCCTAACTTAAACCTAACCTATACCCTAAACCTAACTCTAACACTAACCTAACCCTAACCTAAACCCTAAATCTAACCCTAACCATAACCTAACCCTATCCCAAACCCTAACCCTAACCCTAACAGTAACACAACATTTACACTAACAATAAATCTTACACTAACCATGCACCTAAACCTAACCCTAATGCTAACCCTAACCCTAAAACCAATCCCTAACCCTACCCTAACCCTAACTGTAAACTCTAACCCTAACCTAAACCTAACCTTAAACGTAACCCTAACCATAACCCTAAATAACCCTAACCCATACCCTAACCCTAACACTAACCCTGACCCTAACCCTAACATTACTCCTAAACCCTAACCCTAACACTAAACCTAACCCTAACACTAACCCTAACGCTAACCTAAACCTAAACCTAAACCTAACCCTAATAATAACCCTAAGCTATCCCTAACTCTAACCCTAAACCTAACCCTAAATCTTAATCTAAACCTACCATTTACCCTAAACCTAACCCTAACCCTAACGCTAACCCTAACCCTAACCTAACCCTAACCCTAAACATAACCTTAACAATAACCCTAAACCTAACATTTAACCAAACACTAACAATTACCCTAACCCTACCCCTAACCCTAACCCTAACCATAACCCTAAAGCTTAACCCTAACCCTAACCCTAACCGTAAACCCTAATCCGAAACCTAACCCTAAACCTAACAATAACACTACCCATAAACGTAAACCTTAAACCTAACGCTAATCATAACCCTAAACCTAACTCTAAACATAACCCTAATCATAACCCTAACACTAACCCTAAAAATAACACTAACCCTAACCCTAAACCCTAAACCTAACCCTAACCCTAACCTTAACCCTAACCCTAAAACTAACCCTAACCCTAAACAGTAAACCTAAACCTAACCCTATCTCTAACCATGACCCTAATCCTAAACCTAACCTAATCCCTAACCCGAACCCTAACCATAACCCTAACCCTAACTCCAAAACCTAACCCTAACCCTAACCCTAACACTAAACCTACCCTAAACCCTAACCCTAACCCTACCCTAACCCTAACCGTAATCTCTAACCCTAACCCTATACCTAACCCTTACACTAACCCTAAACTAACCTTAACCCTAACCCTAAAACTAATCCTAAATCCTAACTGTAACCCTAACCCTAAACATAACCTAACCCTAAATGAAACCTTAACCCTAATCCTAACCCTAAACCAAACCCTAACCGTAACCCTAACCTAACCGTAACCCATACCCTAACCCTAACACTAACCCTGACCCTAACCCTAACCTTAATCCAAAACTCTAACCCTAACCCTAAACCTAACCTTAACACTAACCCTAACGCTAACCTAAACCTAAACCTAAACATAACCCTAACAATAACCCTAATCTAACCCTAACTCTAACCGTAACCCTAACCCTAAACCTTAACCCAAACCTACCATTTACCCTAACCCTAACACTAAACCTAGCCCTAACCCTAACACTAACATTGACCCTATCCCTAACGCTACCCTAATGTTAACCCTAACATTGACCCTAACCCTAACCCTAACTCTAACACTAACCCTAACCATAACCCTAACTCTAAAAATAACACTAACCCTAACACTAAACCTAAACCCTAAACTAACCCTAACCCTAACCCTAACCCTAACCCTAAACATAAACCTAACCCTAAACCTAACACTTACCCTAACCCTAACCCTAACCCTAAAACTAACACTAACCATAAACACTAAACGTAAACCTAACCCTAACTCTAACCATAACAGTAACCTTAACCATAATCTAAAACCTAACCCTAACCATAACCCTAACCCTAACTCCAAACCCTAACCCTAACCGTAACCCTAACCCTAACCCTAACAGTAACCTAACCCAAACCCTAACCCTAACCCTAACCCTAACCCTAAACCTAAAACTAAAACCTAACCCTAAACCTAACCCTAACTCTAAATCTAACCCTAACCCTAACCTAAACCTAACCCTAAACATAACCCTAACCATAACCCTAAATCTAACATTTAACCCAACACTAACACTTACACTAACCCTAACCATAACCCTATCCGTAACCCTAACAGTAACCTAACATTTACACTAACACTAAATCTTACCCTAACCATGCACCTAATCCTACCCCTAACCCTAAACCTAACCCTAAACCCTAACCCTAACCTTACCCTAACCCTAACCGTAAACTCTAAACCTAACCTAACCCTAAACCTAACCCTATACCTAACCCTTACCCTAACCCTAGCCTAACCCTAACCCTAACCCTAAAACTAACCCTAACCCTAACACTAACCCTAAAGCCTAACACTAACCCTAACCCTAACCTTAAAGTCTAACCCGAAACCTAACCCGAAACCTAAACCTAACACTAACCATAAACCGTAAACCCTGACCCTAACGCTAAACATAACCCTAAACTTAAGCCTAACCGTAACCCTAATCATTACCCTAACACTAACCCTAAAAATATCCCTAACCTTAACTCTAACCCTAAACCCTAACCCTAACCTAACCCTAAACCTAAGCCTAACCCTAAACATAAACCTTACTCTACCATAACCCTATACCTAACACTAACCCTATATTAAACCTAACCAATACCCTAAACCTAACACTAACCCTAATATAACCCTAACCTGAAACCTAAACCTAACCCTAACCATAACCTAACCCTAACCCTAAACCTAACCCTAACCATACCCTAACGCTAACGAACCCTAAACTAAACCTAACCATAAACTTAAACCAAACCCCAACCCTATCCCTAACCCTAACCCTAAACCTAACAGTAACCTAACATTTACACTAACACTAAATCTTACCCTAACCATGCACCTAAAGCTAACCCTAACCCAAAACCTAACGCTAAACCCTAACCCTAACCCTAACCCTAACCGTAAACTCTAACCCTAACCCTACCCTAACCCTAACCCTATACATAACCCTTACCCTAATCCTAACCTAACCCTAACCCTAACCCTAAAACTAACCCTAAACCCTAACCGTAACCTTAACCCTAACCATAACCTAACCCTAAATGAAACCTTAACCCTAATCCTAACACTCAACCTAACCCTAACCATAACCATAACCTAACCCTAACCGATACCTTAACCCTAACACTAACCCTAACCCTAACCCTAACCATATCCCTAACAATGACCTTAATCCTAAACCCTAACCATAACCCTAAACCTAAACCTAACACTAACCCTAATGCTAACCTAAACCTAAACCTAAACCTAACCCTAAAAATAACCCTAAGCTAACCCCAACTCTAACTCTAACCCTGACCCTAAACTTTAACCTAAACCTACCATTTACCCTAACCCTAACCTAACCCTAACACTAACCTTAACCCTAACCCTAAACCTAACCCTAACCCTAACCCTAAAACCTAACCCTAACCCTAACCCTAACTCTAACCTAACACTAAACCTAACCCTAACTCTAACCATAACCGTAATCCTAACCCTACCCTAACCCTAACCCTAACCCTAACACTAAACTTAACCCTAACCCTAAACCTAACCCTAACCCTAACCCTAAAACCTAACCCTAAGCCTAACCCTAACCCTAACCTAACACTAAACCTAACCCTAACTCTAACCATAACGGTAATCCTAACCCTACCCTAACCCTAACCCTAACCCTAACCCTAAACTTAACCCTAACCCTAAACCCTAACCCTACCCATAACCCTAAACCTAACCTAACCCTAACCCTAACCTTAACCTTCACGCTAACCCTAAACTAACCCTAACACAAACCCTCACACTAACCTAACGCTAACCCTAACCCTAACCCTAACCCTAACCTAACCCTACGCAAATCCTAACCCTATCCCTGACCCTGAACCTAACCCTAACCCTAACAAACCATAACCCAAACCATAACCCTAACCCTAACCCTGACCCTGACCCTAACCATAATCCCTAACTCCAACCCTAACTCCAACCCTAACCTAACCCTAACGCTAAGCTAACCCTAACCCTAACGCTAATCCTAACCCTAACCTAAACCTAACCCTAAACCTAACCCTAACCATAACCCTAATACTAAACCCTAAACCCTAACGTTAACCCTAATCATACCCTAAACCTAACCCTAACCGTAACCCTAACCATAACCCTAACACTAAACCTAAAAATAACCCTAACCCAAACCCTAACACTAATCCTAAACCCGAACCCTAACCTAACCCTAACCCAAAGCCTAACCCTAAACCTAACCCTTACCCTAACCGTAACCCTATCCCTAACCCTAACCTAACCTAACCCTAACCTATACCCTAACCCTAACTCTAACCCAAACCCTAACCCTAACCCTAAACCATAAACCTAACCCTAACCCTAACCTAACCCTAACCCTAACCCTAACCCTAATCCTAAACCTAAACCTAACAATAAACCTAACCTAACCTTAACCCTAAAACTAACCCTAACCCTAACACTAACCCTAAAAATAACCCTAACCATAACCCTAACCCAAATCTAACCCTAATCCCAACCCTAACCTAAACACTAACCCGAAACCTAATCCTAAACCTAACCCAAAACGTAATATTTACCCCAACACTAACCCTCACCCTAACCCTACCCCTAAACCTAACCGTAACCCTAAACCCAAAACCTAACCCTAACCATAACACTAACACTAACACTAACTCTAAACCCTAACTTTAACCCTAACAGTAAACCTAAACATAACCTTAACTTTAACCCTAAAACCTAACCCTAACCTTAACCCTAATATTTACACTAACCCTAACCCTAACCCTACCCGTAATCCTAACCTTAAACTTAACCCTAACCCTATCCCTAAATCTTAATCCTAAACCTATCCCTAACCCTAACCGAAAACCTAACCTAACCTAACTTTAAAACTACCCTTAACACTAAACTCTAACCCTAACCCTAATCCTAACCCTTACCTAACCCTAACCCTAACCCTAACCCTAACCCTAACCCTAACACTAACCTTAACCTAACCCTAGCTCATAACTTAACCCTAACCCTAACCCTAACCATAACCATAACCTAACTGTAACCTACTCCCTAACCCTAACCCTAACCATAACCCTAACACTAACCCCTAAACCTAACACTAACCCTAACCCTTACCTAAACCTTACCGAAAAATTAACCCTAAGACAAAACCCAAACCTAAACCTGAACGTAACCGTAACCCTAACCCTAACCCTAAAACTAATCCTAACCCTTACCCTAACCCTAACCCTAACCGTAACCTTAACCCTAACCCTAACCATAACCTAACCCTAACCTATACCCTAAACCTAACTCTAATCCTAACCCTAAACCTAACACTAAACCCTAAATCTAACTCTAACCCTAACCTTACCCTAGCCCTAACCCTAAACCTAAACCTAACGCTAACCCTAACCCTAAAACCTAAACCTAAGCATAAACCTAAACCTAACCCTAACCGTAACTCTAACCATAACCCCAACACTAACCCTAAAAATAAACCTAACCTTAACCCTAACCCTAAACCCTAAACCTAACCTAACACTAACACTAAGCCTAACCCGAAACGTAACCTTTACCCTAACCATAAGCCTAACCGTAACCCTAACCCTAACCCTAACCTAACCCTATCCTAACCCTAACCCTAATTCTAACCCTAACCCTAAACCAAAATCTAACCCTAAACCTAACCCTAAACTTAACCCTAAACCTAACCCTAACCTTACCCTAACGCTAACCTAACCCTAACCCGAAGCTTTACCCTAATCCTAAAGCTAACCTAACCCTAACCCTAACCCTAACCCTAAACCTAAACCTAAGCTAACCCTAACCCTAAATCTAACTTTAACCCTAACACTAAACCCAACATTTACCCCAACACTAACCCTTACAATAACACTACACCTAACCCTAACACTATTCCTAACCCTAAACACTAAACATAACACTAACCCTAACCCTAACCCTAACCCTAACCCTAAACCTTAACCCTAAACCTAACGTTACCCTAACCCTAACCCTAAACCTAACACAAAACCTAACCCTAACCCTAAACCCAAAACCTAACCCTAACCCTAAACCTAACCCTAACCTAACACTAACACTAAGCCTAACACTAAACCTAAACTTTGCCCTAACCACAACCCTATCCCTACCCTAACCCTAACCCTAACCTAACCCTATCCTATACCCTAACCCTAACTCTAACCCTAACCCTAACCCTAAACCTAAACCTAAACCTAACCCTAAACCTAACCCTAAACCTAACCCTAACACGAACCCTAAAGGTAACCTAACCCTAACTCGAAACTTTACCCTAACCCTAACGGTAACCTAACCCTAACCCTAACCCTAACCCTAACCCAACATTTACCCCAACACTAAGCCATACACTAACCCTACAACTAACCCTAACACTATTCCTAACCCTAAACCCTAATCATAAAACTAACCCTACCACTACCGCTAACCCTAACCCTAACCCTAAACCTTAACCCTAAACCTAACCGTAACCCTATCCCTACCCCTAACCCCAACCCTAAACCCTAAACCCTAACCCTAACCTGACACTAACCCTAAACCGAACCCTACCCCTAACCCTAAACCATTACCCTAACCCTAACCATAACCCTAAACCTAAACCTAAACTTAACCTTAACCCTAACCCTAACACTAACCCAAAAAATAATCCTAACCCTAACCTTGGCCTACACCCTAACCCTAACCTAACCCTAACCCTAAGACTAACCCTAAAACTAACCCTAACACTTACCCTAACCCTAACCCTAACCCTAACCCTAAACCTAAACTAACCCTAACACAAAACCCAATCCTAAACCTATCCCTAACCCCAACACTAAACTAACCCTAAACCAAAACATAAAACCTAACCCTAACAATAAACCTAACTCTAACCCTAAACCCTACCCATAACCCTAACCCCAAACCTAACCCTAACCCCAGGGCTAAACTAAACCTAACCCTAACCCTAAACCTAATCCTAACCCTAACCCTAAAAATAAACCGTAACCCTAACCCTTACCATAAACCTAAACCTAACCCTAACCGTAATCCTAAACCTAATCCTAACCCTTACCATAACCCTAACCCTAACCCTAACCCTAACATATACGCTAACCCTAACCCTATCCTAACCCTAACCGTAACCCTATATCCTAACCCTAACCCTAACAATAACCTAACCTTAACCATAATCATAACCATAACATTAACCCTAACCTAACCCTAACCGAATCCTTAACCCTAACCCTAAAACTAACCCTAACCCTAACCCAACACTTACCCTAACCGTAATCCTAACTCTGACCCTAACCCTAAACCTAATCCTAACCCTTACCATAACCCTAACCCTAACCCTAACCCTAACCCTAACCTAAACCTAACCCTAAACCTAACCCTACCCCTAACCCTATCCTTAACCCTAATATTTACACTAAGCCTAACCCTAACCCTACCCGTAATCCTAACCTTAACCCTAACCCTAACACTATCCCTACCACTTAATCCTAAACATAACCCTAACCTTAACCCAAACCCTAACCTAACCTTATCCTAAAACTACCCCTAACCCTAAACCCTAACCCTAACCCTAACCCTAACCTAAACCTAACCCTAAACCTAACCCTAACCCTAACCCTAACCCTAAACCCTACCCTAATTTTAACCCTAACCCTAAACCTAAACCTAACCTTACCCCTAACCCTAACCTTAACCCTAATATTTACACTAAGCCTAAACCTAACCCTACCCGTAATTCTAACCTTAACCCTAACCCTAACACTATACATAACACTTAATCCTAAACCTAACCCTAACCTTAACCCATACACTAACCTAACCTTACCCTAAACCTACCCCTAACCCTAAACCCTAAACCTAACCCTAACCCTAACCCTAACCTAACACTAATCCTAACACTAACCCTAACATTAACCTTAACCTAAACCTAACCCATAATTTAACCCTAAACCTAACCGTAACCCATTCCCTAACCCTAACCATAACCTAACTGTAACCTATACCCTAACCCTAACCTAACACTAACAGAAAACTTAACCCTAACACAAAACCCAAACAAAACCCTGAACGTAACCCAAACCCTAAACCTAACCCTTAACCTAACCCTAAACCCTAAACCTAACCCTAAACCGAAACCTAACTTAAACCGTAACCCTAACCATAACCCTAACAGTTAACCCTAAAAATAACCCTAACCCTAACCCTAACCCTAAACCCTAACCCTAATCTAACAATAACGCTAAACCTAACCCTAAACCTAACCCTTACCCTAACCATAACCCTATCCGTGACCCTTACCCTAACCTAAACCTATCCTATACCCTAACCCTAACACAAACCCTAACGCTAACCTAATCCTAACACTAACGCTAACCCTAACCCTAACCCTAACCTAACCCTAAACCGAATCCTAACCCTAACCCTAACCCAAAACCCAACCCTAAACTGAACCCTAACTCTAACCCTAACATAAACCTAAACCAAATCCTAACCCTAACCCTAACCCTAAAGCTAAATCTAACCCTAAACCCTAACCCTAACCCTAACCCCAACCCTAACCCTAACATAAGGCTAACCTAACCTTAACCCTAACCCTAACCCTAACCTAACCATAACCCTAACCCTTAACTTAACCCTAACCCTAACCCTAAACCCTAACCCTAAACCTAACGCTAACCTAACCCTAAACCTATCACTAACCCTAACCCTAAACCTAACACTAACCTTAACCGTAACCTAACATTTAAACTAACACTAAACCTTACCCTAACTGTACCCCTAAACCTAAACCCAACCATAAACCTAAACCTAAACCCTAACCCTAACCCTAACCATAAACCTAAATCCTAACCCTAACCTAACCCTAACCCTAACCCTATCATAACCCAAACCTAAACTTAAACTATACTCTAACCCTAACCCTATCCCTACCCTAAACCTAACCCTAAACCCTAACCGTAACCCTAACCCTAACCCTAAACCTAACCTAACCCTAAACGAAAACTTAACCCTAATCCTAAACCTAAACCTAACCCTAACCATAACCCTAACCTAAACTTAACCCATACCCTAACCCTAACACTAACCCTGACCCTAACCCTAACCTTAATCCTAAACCCTAACCTAACCCTAAACCTAAACCTAACACTAACCCTAATGCTAATCTAAACCTAACCCTAAACCTAACCCTAACAATAACCCTAAGGTAACCCTACTTGTAACCCTAACCCTAACCCTAAACCTAAATCTAACCCTAATGTTTACCCTAACCCTAACCCTAACCCTACCCCTAACCCTAAACCTAACACTAACCTTAACCCGAACCCTAACCGTGACACTAACATTGACCCTAACCCTAACGCTACCGTAATGCTACCCCTAACATTGACCCTAAACCTAACCCTAACCGGAACCCTAAACTTAACCCTAATCTTAAACTAACAATAATCCTAAAACCTAACCCTAACCCTAACCCTAACCCTAACCCTAACCCCAACCCTAACCTAACACTAAACCTAACACTAACTCTAACCATAACTGTAATCCTAACCCTAACACTAACCCTAACCCTACCCTAACTTAACCCTAAACCAAAACCTGAACCTAATCCTAACCCTGTCCCAAACCCTTACCCTAACCTAAACCCTAACCCGAACATTAACCCTAAACATAACCTAACCCTAACCCTAACCCTAACCCTAACCCTAACCTTCACCCTATCCCTAACCTAACCCTAAACGAAAACCTAAACCTAACCTTAAACCTAATCCTAAACCTTACCCTAACCCTAACCCTAACCCTAACCTAACCCTAACCTATACCCTAACCCTAACTCTTACCCTAACCCTAACCCTAACCATAAACCCTAAACTTAACCCTAACCCTAAACTAAACCTAACCATAACCCCAAACCTAACACTAACTCTAAACCTAACCCTAAACCCTAAACCTAATCATAAACCTAAACCTAACCCTAACCGTAACCCTAACCATACCCTAACACTAACCCTAAAAATACCCTCCCCTAACCCTAACCCTAAACCCTAACCCTAAACTAACCATAACACTAAGCCTAACCCTAAACCTAACCCTTACCCTAACATAACGCTATCCGTAACCCTAACCCTAACCTAACCCTATCTTATACCCTAACCCTAACTCTAACCCTAACCCTAACCCAAACTCCAACCCTAAACCCTAACCCTAAGCCTAACTCCAACCCTAACCCTAACATAAGGCTAACCTAACCTTAACCCTAACCCTAACCCTAACGCTAACCTAACCCTAACCCTAACCCTAACCCTAACACTAACCATAACCGTAAACTAACATTTACACTAACACTAAATCTTACCCTAACCGTACCACTAAACCTAACCCTAACCATAAACCTAAAACCTAACCCTAACCTAACCCTAACCCTAACACTAACCCTAACCCTAACCTAAACAAAACCTATACCCTAACCCTAACCCTACCCCTACCCTAAACCTAAACCTAAACCCTAACCGTAACCCTAACACTAACCCTAAACCTAAACTAACCCTAAACGAAAACTTTTTTTTTTTTAATTAAATTTATTGAGGTGACAATTGTTAGTAAAATTACATCGATTTCAGGTGTACAATTCTGTATTACATCATCTATAAATCCCGTTGTGTGTTCATCACCCAGAGTCAGTTCTCCTTCCATCACCATATATTCGATCCCCCTTACCCTCATCTCCTACCCACCACCCCCCACCCCCCTTACCCTCTGGCAACCACCAAACCATTGTCTGTGTCTATGAGTTTCTGTTTCTCATTTGTTTGTCTTGTTCTTTTGTTGTTTAGGTTTATATACCACATATCAGTGAAATCACATGGTTCTCTGCTTTTTCTGTCTGACTTGTTTCGCTCAGCATTACTCTCTCAAGATCCATCCATGTTTTCACAAATGTTCCTATATCATCTTTTCTTACTGCCGAATAGTATTCCATTGTGTATATATACCACAACTTCTTCATCCATTCATCTATCGAAGGACATTTTGGTTGTTTCCATGTCTTGGCCACTATAAACAAAGCTGCAATGAACATTGGAGCACACGTGTCTTTATCTCTAAATGTTTTCAGATTTTTTGGGTAGATACCCAGGAGAGGGATTGCTGGGTCATATGGCAATTCTATTCGTAATTTTTTGAGGAACCTCCACACCGCCTTCCATAACGGCTGCACCAGTCTGCATTCCCACCAACAGTGTATGAGGGTTCCTATTCTCCACAGCCTCTCCAACATTTGTTACTATTTGTCTTGTTGATGATGGCCATTCTGACTGGGGTGAGGTGATATCTCATTGTGGTTTTGATTTGCATTTCTCTGATGATTAGTGATGTTGAGCATTTTTTCATATGTCTATTTGCCATTTGTATGCTATTTGTCACCATGTACCAAAGTTAATTCAAAATGGATCAAAGACTTAAGCATAAGACCTGACACAATAAACTGCATAGAAGAAAACATAGGTACTAAACTTATGGACCTTGGGTTCAAAGAGCATTTTATGAATTTGACTCCAAAGGCAATGGAAGTAAAAGCTAAAATAAACGAATGGGACTATATGAAACTTAAAAGCTTCTGCACAGCAAAAGAAACCATTGACAAAATAAAGAGGCCACCAACTGAATGGGAGAAGATTTTTGCAAACAGTGCCTCCGATAAGGGGCTAGTATCCAGAATATACAAGGAACTCATGCAACTCAACAACAAAAAAACAAACAACCCAATTGAAAAATGGGCAGAGGACTTGAAGAGACATTTCTCCAAAGAGGACATACAAATGGCAAATAGACATATGAAAAAATGCCTAAACGAAAACGTAACCCTAATCCTAACCCTAAACCTAACCCTAACCATAACACGAACCTAAACTTAACCCATACCCCAACCCTAACACTAACCCTGACCCTAACACTAACCTTAATCCTAAACCCTAACCTAAACCCTAAACGTAACCCTAACATTAACCCTAATGCTAATCTAAACCTAACCCTAAACCTAACCCTAACAATAACCCTAAGCTAACCCTACTTCTAACCCTAACCCTAAGCCTAACCCTACCCCTAACCCTAAACCTACCACTAACCTTAACCCGAACACTAACCCTAACAATAAC
Organism: Rhinolophus sinicus; assembly: GCF_057876585.1. Classification (NCBI taxonomy): domain Eukaryota; kingdom Metazoa; phylum Chordata; class Mammalia; order Chiroptera; family Rhinolophidae; genus Rhinolophus; species Rhinolophus sinicus. Next base: position 111,520,013 of record NC_142517.1, on the reverse strand, counting down.
ATTGACACTAACCCTAACGCTACACTAATGCTAACCCTAACATTGACCCTAAACATAACCCTAACAGTAACCCTAACCTTAACCCTAATCTTAACCTAACACTAACCCTAAAACCTAACCCTAACCCTAACCCTAACCCTAACCTTAACTCTAACCTAACACTAAACCTAACACTAACTCTAACCATAACCGTAATCCTAACCCTAACACTAACCCTAAACCTAACCCTAACTTAACCCTAAACCAAAACCTAAACCTAATCCTAACCCTATACCGAACCCTAACCCTAAACCCAAACCCTAACCCGAACATTAAACCTAACCCTAACGCTAACCCTAAAACTAACCCTAGCACTTACCTAACCCTAACCCCAAACCTAACCCTAAACTTAACCCTGACCCTGACCCTAACCCTAACCCTAACCTAATCCTAACCTATACCCTAACCATAACACTAACCCTAACCATAACCCTAACCATAAATCCTAAACCTAACCCTAACCCTAACCCTAAAACAAACCTAACCCTAACCGAAAAATTAACCATAACCCAAAACCAAAACCTAACCCTGAACGTAACTCTAACCCTAACCCTAACACTAAACCTAATCCTAACCCTTACCCTAAACCTAACCCTAACCCTAACCCAAACCTAACCCTAACCCTAACCTAACCCTAAACCTAACCCTAAACCTAACCCTAACTCTAACTCTAAACCTAACCGTAGCCCTAACCATAAACCCTAAACCTAACCCGAACCCTAAACTAACCATAAACCTAACACTAAACCTAACCCTAACCCTAAAATTTAACCTAACTGTAACATTAACCGTAACCCTAGGACTAACCCTAAAAATAACCGTAACCCTAACCCTAACACTAACCCTAACCCTAACCCTAACACTAACCCTGATCCTAACACTTACCTTAATCCTAAACCATAACCATAAACCTAAACATAACCCTAATACAAACTCTAACACTAACCTAAACCTAACCCTAAACCTAACCCTAACAATAACACTAAGCTAACCCTAACTCTAACCCTAACCCTAATCCTAAACCTAAACAAAACCTAACATTTACCCTAACCCTAACCTAAACCTCACCCTACCCCTAACACTAACCATAACTCTAACCCTAATCCGAACCCTAACCTAACACTAACCTTAAACCTAACTCTAACCAAAACTGTAATCCTAACACTAACACTAAACCCTAACCCTAACCGAAACACTAAACCTAACCTAACCCTAACCCTAACACTAACCCTAACATTCACACTAACCCTAACTTAATCCTAACCCAAACCATAACCCTAACCCTAACCCTGACACAGACATAACCCTAAACTCTAACTCTAACCCTAACCCAAACCCTAACCCTAAACTAAACCTAACCCTAAAACTAACCCTAAACCTAACATTTACCGCATACTAACTCTTACCCCAACCCTACCCCTAACATTAACCCTAACCCTAACCCTAAATCCTAACCCTAACATTAACCCTAACCCTAAACACTAACCCTAAAACTTACCCTAAACCTAACCCTAACCCTAACCCTAAACTAAACCCTAAACTCTATCGCTAACCGTAATCATAACCCTAAACCTAACCCTAAACTTAACCCTAACCAAACCCTAACACTAACCCTAAAAATAACACTAACCCTAACCCTAACCCTAAACCCTAACCCTAACCTAACCCTAACACAAAGCCTAATCCTAAACCTAACCCTTCCCCTAACCATAACCCTATCCCTAACCCTAACCCTAACCTAACCCTAACCAATAACCTAACCCTAACTCTAACTCTAACCCTAACCCTAACCCTAAACCCTAAACCTAACCCTAACCCTAACCTAAACCTAACCCTAAACCTAACCGGAAACTTTACACTAACCCTAACGCTAACCTACCCTAATCCTAACCCTAACCCTAATCCTAAACCTAAGCTTAACCCTATCACTAAACCCATTTACCCCAAAAATAACCCTTACCCTAACGCTACCCCTAACCCTAACCCTATTCCTAACCCTAATCCCTAACACTAACCCTAACCCTAACCCTAACCCTAAACCTTAACCCTAAACCTAACCCTAGCCCTAACCCTAACACTAAAACCTAAACCCAAACCCTAACCTAGCACTAACCCGAAACCTAACCCTAACCATAACCCTAACCCTAAACCCTAACCCTAAACTAAACCTAACCCTCAGCCTAACTCTAAACCTAACCCTTACCCTAATCATAACCATAACCCTATCCCTAACCCTAACCTAAACCTGAACTATACCCTAACCCTAACCCTAACCCTAACCATAACACTAACACTAAACGCAAACCCAAAACTTAACCCTAACCCTAAACCTAACCCTAACCTAACACTAAACGAAAACTTAACCCTAATCCAAACCTAAATATAACACTAACCCTGATCCTAACCCTAACAATAATCCTAAACCCTAACCCTAATGCTAACCATAAACCTAACGCTAACCCTAACGCCAACCTAAACCCAACACTAACCCTAACCCTAACCCTAACCCTAAAACTAAACCTAACTCTAAACTTTACCCTAACCCTAACCCTAAACCTAACCCTAACCCTAACCCTAACCCTAAACCTAACCCTAACCTAACACTAACACTAAGCCTAACCCTAAACCTAAACTTTACCCTAACCATAACCCTATCCCTAACCCTAACCCTAACCCTAACCTAACCCTATCCTATACCCTAACCCTAATTCTAATCCTAACACTAAACCTAAACCTAACCCTAAACCTAACCCTAAACCTAACCCTAACCCTAACCCTAACGTTAACCTAACTCTAAGCCTAACCTTTACCCTAACCCTAATGCTCTCCTAACCCTAACCCTAACCCTAACCCTACACCTAAGCTCACCCTAACTCTAAAACTAACCTAAACCCTAACACTAAATCCAACATTTACCCAAACACTTAGCCTTACACTAACCCTACACCTAACCCTAACACTATTCCTAACCATAACCCTAGCCCTAACCCTAAACCTTAACCCTAAACCTAATCGTAACACTAACCCTGACCCTAAACTTAACACTAAACCCTAAACCTAAAACTAACCTGACACTAACTCTAAACCTAACCCTACCCCTAACACTAAACCCTTACCCTAACCCTAACCATAACCCTAAACCTAACCCTACCCCTAACACTAAACCCTTACCCTAACCCTAACCATAACCCTAAACCTAAACCTAATCGTAACGGTAACCCTAACACTAACATTAACTCAAAAATAACCCTAACCCTAACCCAGCCCTAAACCCTAACCCTAACCTAACCCTAAACCTAAGCTTAACCCTAAAACTAACCCTAACCCTAACCCTAACACTAACCCAAAACTAACCATAAAACAAAACACAATCCTAAACCTAACCCTAACCGCAACCCTGACCTAACCCTAAACCAAATCCTAAACCTAACCCTAACCATAAACCTAACTCTAACCCTAAACCCTACCCCTAACCCTAACCCCAACCGTATCTCTAACCCTAACGCTAAACTAACCCTAACCCTAACCCTAAACCTAATCCTAACCTAACCCTAACCCTAAACCTAACCTAACCCTAACCCTAAAAATAAACCCTAACCCTAAACCTTACCCTATCCCTAACTCTAACCCTAACCATAACCGTAACGTAAACCTAACCTATACCCGAAACCTAACCCTAAACCCTAAACCTAACCCTAACCGTAATGTAAACCTAACTTATACCCTAACCATAACCCTAAACCCTAACCCTAACCCTATACCTAGACCTAACCCTAAACCCTAACCCTAACCCTAACTTTAACCCTAACCTATACCTAACACTAACCCTAACCTAAACCTAACCTATACCCTAACCCTAACCTTAACACTAACCCTAACACAAAACCCTAAACCTAACCCTAACCCTAACCGAAAACTTAACCATAACCAAAAACCCAAACCTAACCCTGAATGTAACCCTAACCCTAACCCTAACCCTAACTCTAAACCTAATCCTAAACCTTACCATAACCCTAAACCTAACAATAACCCTAACCCTAAACCTAAACTAACCGTAACCCGAACACTAACCCTAACCTTCACACTAACCCTAACCTAACACTAAACCAAACCCTAACCCTAACCCTAACCCTGACCCTGACCTAACCCTGAACTCTAACCCTAACCCTATCCCCAACCCTAACCCTAACCATAACGCTAACCTAACCCTAACCCTAACCCTAACCTAAATATAACCCTAAACCTCACCCTAAACCTAACCCTAAACCTAACATTAACCGCATACTAACTCTTACCCTAACCCTACCACTAACACTAACCCTAACCCTAACCCTAAATCCTAACCCTAACATTAACCCTAACCCTAAACTCTAACCCTAAACCTAACCCTAGCCCTAACCCTAAACCTAACCCTAACCCTAACCCTAACGCTAACCCTAATCATATCCCTAAACTAACACTAAACTTAACCCTAACCATAACCCTAACACTAAACCTAAAAATAACACAAAACCGTAACCCTAACCCTAAACCCTAAACCTAACCTAATCCTAACCCAAAGCCTAATTCTAAACCTAACCCTTACCCTAACCATAACCCTATACCTAACCCTAACCCTAACCTAACCCTAACCTATAACCTAACCCTAACTCAAACTCTAACCCTAACCCTAACCCTAAACCCTAAACCTAACCCTAACCCTAACCCTAACCTAAACCTAACCCTAAACCTAACCGGAAACTTTATGATAACCCTAACGCTAACCTAACCCTAATCCTAACCATAACCCTAATCTTAAACCTAACCTTAACCCTATCACTAAACCCAACATTTACCCCCAAAATAACCCTTACCCTAACGCTACTCCTAACCCTAACACTATTCTTAACCCTAAACCCTAACACTAACCCTAACCCTAACCCTAAACCTTAACCCTAAACCTAACCCTAGCCCTAACCCTAATCTAAACCCTAAACCCTAACCCTAAGCTAACACTAACTCGAAACCTAACCAAACCCTATCCCTAACCCTTATCCTAACCCTAAACCTAAACCTACCCCTAACACTTAACCCTTACCCTAACCCTAACCATATCCCTAAACCTAATCCTAACTTTAACCCTTACCATAACCCTAACGCTAACCCAAAAAATAACCCTAACCATAACCCTAACCCTAAACCCTAATCCTAACCTAAACTTAACCCTTAGCCTATCTCTAAATCTAACCCTTACCCTAATAATAACCCTAACCGTAAACGCAAACCCAAAACTTAACCCTAACCCTAAAACTAACCCTACCAGTAACACTTAACCCTTACCCTAACCTGAACCATAACCCTAACCCTAAACCTAACCTTAACCCTAAACCTAACCCTAAACCTAAACCTAACTCTAACTCTAACCCTAACCCTAATCCTAAACCCAAAACCTAACCCAAACACTAAACCTAACCCTAACCTAACACTAACACTAAGCCTAACCCTAAACCTAAACTTTACCCTAACCATAACCCTATCCCTAACCGTAACCCTAACCCTAACCTAACACTATCTTATACCCTAAACCTAACCCTAAACCTAACCCTAACCCTAACCCTAACGTTAACCTAACTCTAAGCCTAACCTTTACCCTAACCTAATGCTAACCTAACCGTAACCGTAACCCTAACCCTACACCTAAGCTAACCCTAACCCTAAAACTAACCTTAACCCTAACACTAAACCCAACATTTAACCCAACACTTAGCCTTACACTAACCATACACTTAACCCTAACACTATTCCTAACCCTAAACCTAACCCTAACCCTAAACCTTAACCCTAAACCTAACCGTAACGCTAACCCTAACCCTAACCCTAACACTAAACCCTAAACCCTAACCCTAACCTGACACTACCCCTAAACCTAACCCTACCCCTAACACTAAACCCTTACCCTAATTCTAACCATAACCCTAGACCTAAACCTAACCGTAACACTAACCCTAACACTAACACTAACCCAAAAATAACCCTAAACCTAACCCAGCCTGTGGGGAGCCATGGTTGCAGTTAACTTTAAAGCCTTAATGGCTCAGTTTATACTTAACCTGTTTCCTCCCACTGAGGCAATTGTCTCTGTCTGCATCTGGAGAGAGCTTGCATGCTGCTCAGGAATGTGGTGGGAGTGGCCAGTTCCCAGAACAGAAGGCTGATGCCTATCAGGGCTATTGATAGGGTAATTACATTTGGGAGTTTCAGTAAATTTTGTGTCTCCTGTGTTAAAGTTAAAGATTCACTGTTAACTAGGTAATGCATTTTTGTACTTGTTAAACTGCACGTCCACAGAAGGTATAAATTCTGGGGACAAAATAAACTCAGCGTCTCCAGGAACACTGGGGTCCGCGATCGCCATCATCAAAGTGTGAGTGCCTTTTTTCATTCCCACTCCCCTTGTCAGGAACCGTTCGACTCGTGGCGGCTGGCCCGCTGCACCAGCCCTAAATCCTAACACTAACCTAACCTTAAATCTAAGCCTAACCCTAACCCTAACCTAAACTTTACCCTAACCCTAATCCTAACCCTAACCCTAACCCTAATCTAACCCTAACAGAATACTTAACCCTAACACAAAACCCAAACCAAACCCTGAACGTAACCCTAACCCTAAACCTAACCCTAAACCTAATCCTAAACCTTACCCTAACCCTAACACTAACCCTAACCCTATCCCTAACCCTAACCTAACACTAACCTATACCTTATCCCTAACTCTAACCCTAACCCTAACCCTAACCCTAAACTAACCCTAACCATAACCCTAACCTAACCCTAACCCTAAACCTAACCCTAAACCCTAAACCAAACCCTAAACCTAATCCTAAACCTAACCGTAACCCTAACCATAACCCTAACACTAACCCTAAAAATAATCCTAACCCTAACCCTAACCCTAAACCCTAACCCTAACCTAACCATAACACTAAGCCTAACCCTAAACCTAACCCTTACCCTAGCCATAACTCTATCCGTAACCCTTACCCTAACCTAACACTATCCTATACCCTAACCCTAACTCTACCCCTAACGCTAACCCTAACCCTACCCTAAACCTAACCCTAAACCCTAACCGTAACCCTAACCCTAACCCTAAACCTAACCTAACCCTAAACGAAAACTTAACCCTAATCCTAACCCTAAAACTAACCCTAATCGTAACCCTAACCCTAATCCTAACCCTAACCCTAAACTTAACCCATAGCCTAACCCTAAAACTAACCCTGACCCTAACCCTAACCTTAACCTAAACCCTAACCCTAACCTAACCCTAACCTAACCCAAACCTATACCCTAACCATAACTCTAACCCTAACCCTAAACCTAACCATAAATCCTAAACCTAACCCGAACCCTAACCCTAACCCTCAATTCACCCTAACCGAAAACTTAACCCTAACCCAAAACCAAAACCTAATCCTAAACCTATCCCAAACCCTAACCCTAAACCAAAACCCTAAACCGAACATTAACCCTAACCCTAACGCTAACCCTAACGCTAACCCTAACCCTAACCTAATCCTAACCCCAAACCTAACACTAACCCTAACCTTAAACCTGACACTGATCCTAACCCTAACACTAACTTAATCCTAACCTATACCCTAACCCTAACCCTAACCCTAACCCTAACCATAAATCCTAAACCTAACCCTAACCCTAAACCTAACACTAACCTATCCCTAACCGAAAACTTAACCCTAATCCAAAACCAAAACCTAACCCTGAACGTAACCCTAACCCTAACCCTAACACTAAACCTAATCCTAACCCTTACCCTAAACCTAACCCTAACCCTAACCTAACCCTAAACCTAACCCTAACCTTACCCTAACCCTAACTTAACCCTAACCCTAAACCTAAACCTAACCCTAACTCTAACTCAAACCCTGACCCTAACCCGAACCCTAAACCATAAACCTAACCCAAACCCTAACCTAACCCTAACCCTAACAGTAAACCTAACCCTAACCCTAACTCTAACCCGAAACCCTTAACCTAACCCTAACCCTAAAACTAAACCTAACCGTAACATTAACCATAACCCTAAAACTAACCCTAAAAATAACACTAACCCTAACCCTAAACCTAAACCTATCCTAACCCAAACCCTAACCCAAACCCTAACCCTGACCCTGACCCTAACCCTAAACTCTAACCCTAAGACTAAACCCAACATTAACCCTAACCATAACGCTAACCTTACCCTAACCCTAACACTAAACCGAACCCTAACCCTAAATCCTACCCTAAAATTAACCCTAACCCTAAACCCTAACTCTAAACCTTACCCTAAACCTAACCCTAACGCTAACCCTAACACTAAACCCTAAACCCTAAAGCTAACCCTAATCATAACCCTAAACCTAACCCTAAAATTAACCCTAACCATAACCCTAACACTAACCCTAAAAATAACACTAACCAGAACCCAAACCCTAAATCCTAACCCTAACCTAACCCTAACTCAAAGCCTAATCCTAAACCTAACCCTTACCCTAACCATAACCCTATCCCTAAACCTAACCCTAACCTAACCCTAACCAATAACCTAACCCTAACTCTAACTCTAACCCTAACCCTAACCCTAAACCCTAAACCTAACCCTAACCCTAACCTAAACCTAACCCTAAACCTAACCGGAAACTTTACACTAACCCTAACGCTAACCTACCCTAATCCTAACCCTAACCCTAATCCTAAACCTAAGCTTAACCCTATCACTAAACCCATTTACCCCAAAAATAACCCTTACCCTAACGCTACCCCTAACCCTAACCCTATTCCTAACCCTAATCCCTAACACTAACCCTAACCCTAACCCTAACCCTAAACCTTAACCCTAAACCTAACCCTAGCCCTAACCCTAACACTAAAACCTAAACCCAAACCCTAACCTAGCACTAACCCGAAACCTAACCCTAACCATAACCCTAACCCTAAACCCTAACCCTAAACTAAACCTAACCCTCAGCCTAACTCTAAACCTAACCCTTACCCTAATCATAACCATAACCCTATCCCTAACCCTAACCTAAACCTAAACTATACCCTAACCCTAACCCTAACCCTAACCATAACACTAACACTAAACGCAAACCCAAAACTTAACCCTAACCCTAAACCTAACCCTAACCTAACACTAAACGAAAACTTAACCCTAATCCAAACCTAAATATAACACTAACCCTGATCCTAACCCTAACAATAATCCTAAACCCTAACCCTAATGCTAACCATAAACCTAACGCTAACCCTAACGCCAACCTAAACCCAACACTAACCCTAACCCTAACCCTAACCCTAACCCTAACCCTAAAACTAAACCTAACTCTAAACTTTACCCTAACCCTAACCCTAAACCTAACCCTAACCCTAACCCTAACCCTAAACCTAACCCTAACCTAACACTAACACTAAGCCTAACCCTAAACCTAAACTTTACCCTAACCATAACCCTATCCCTAACCCTAACCCTAACCCTAACCTAACCCTATCCTATACCCTAACCCTAATTCTAATCCTAACACTAAACCTAAACCTAACCCTAAACCTAACCCTAAACTTAACCCTAACCCTAACCCTAACGTTAACCTAACTCTAAGCCTAACCTTTACCCTAACCCTAATGCTCTCCTAACCCTAACCCTAACCCTAACCCTACACCTAAGCTCACCCTAACTCTAAAACTAACCTAAACCCTAACACTAAATCCAACATTTACCCAAACACTTAGCCTTACACTAACCCTACACCTAACCCTAACACTATTCCTAACCATAACCCTAGCCCTAACCCTAAACCTTAACCCTAAACCTAATCGTAACACTAACCCTGACCCTAAACTTAACACTAAACCCTAAACCTAAAACTAACCTGACACTAACTCTAAACCTAACCCTACCCCTAACACTAAACCCTTACCCTAACCCTAACCATAACCCTAAACCTAACCCTACCCCTAACACTAAACCCTTACCCTAACCCTAACCATAACCCTAAACCTAAACCTAATCGTAACGGTAACCCTAACACTAACATTAACTCAAAAATAACCCTAACCCTAACCCAGCCCTAAACCCTAACCCTAACCTAACCCTAAACCTAAGCCTAACCCTAAAACTAACCCTAACCCTAACCCTAACACTAACCCAAAACTAACCATAAAACAAAACACAATCCTAAACCTAACCCTAACCGCAACCCTGACCTAACCCTAAACCAAATCCTAAACCTAACCCTAACCATAAACCTAACTCTAACCCTAAACCCTACCCCTAACCCTAACCCCAACCGTATCTCTAACCCTAACGCTAAACTAACCCTAACCCTAACCCTAAACCTAATCCTAACCTAACCCTAACCCTAAACCTAACCTAACCCTAACCCTAAAAATAAACCCTAACCCTAAACCTTACCCTATCCCTAACTCTAACCCTAACCATAACCGTAACGTAAACCTAACCTATACCCGAAACCTAACCCTAAACCCTAAACCTAACCCTAACCGTAATGTAAACCTAACTTATACCCTAACCATAACCCTAAACCCTAACCCTAACCCTATACCTAGACCTAACCCTAAACCCTAACCCTAACCCTAACTTTAACCCTAACCTATACCTAACCCTAACCCTAACCTAAACCTAACCTATACCCTAACCCTAACCTTAACACTAACCCTAACACAAAACCCTAAACCTAACCCTAACCCTAACCGAAAACTTAACCCTAACCCAAAACCCAAACCTAACCCTGAATGTAACCCTAACCCTAACCCTAACCCTAACTCTAAACCTAATCCTAAACCTTACCATAACCCTAAACCTAACCCTAACCCTAACCCTAAACCTAAACTAACCGTAACCCGAACACTAACCCTAACCTTCACACTAACCCTAACCTAACACTAAACCAAACCCTAACCCTAACCCTAACCCTGACCCTGACCTAACCCTGAACTCTAACCCTAACCCTATCCCCAACCCTAACCCTAACCATAACGCTAACCTAACCCTAACCCTAACCCTAACCTAAATATAACCCTAAACCTCACCCTAAACCTAACCCTAAACCTAACATTAACCGCATACTAACTCTTACCCTAACCCTACCACTAACACTAACCCTAACCCTAACCCTAAATCCTAACCCTAACATTAACCCTAACCCTAAACTCTAACCCTAAACCTAACCCTAGCCCTAACCCTAAACCTAACCCTAACCCTAACCCTAACGCTAACCCTAATCATATCCCTAAACTAACACTAAACTTAACCCTAACCATAACCCTAACACTAAACCTAAAAATAACACAAAACCGTAACCCTAACCCTAAATCCTAAACCTAACCTAATCCTAACCCAAAGCCTAATTCTAAACCTAACCCTTACCCTAACCATAACCCTATACCTAACCCTAACCCTAACCTAACCCTAACCTATAACCTAACCCTAACTCAAACTCTAACCCTAACCCTAACCCTAAACCCTAAACCTAACCCTAACCCTAACCCTAACCTAAACCTAACCCTAAACCTAACCGGAAACTTTATGATAACCCTAACGCTAACCTAACCCTAATCCTAACCATAACCCTAATCTTAAACCTAACCTTAACCCTATCACTAAACCCAACATTTACCCCCAAAATAACCCTTACCCTAACGCTACTCCTAACCCTAACACTATTCTTAACCCTAAACCCTAACACTAACCCTAACCCTAACCCTAAACCTTAACCCTAAACCTAACCCTAGCCCTAACCCTAATCTAAACCCTAAACCCTAACCCTAAGCTAACACTAACTCGAAACCTAACCAAACCCTATCCCTAACCCTTATCCTAACCCTAAACCTAAACCTACCCCTAACACTTAACCCTTACCCTAACCCTAACCATATCCCTAAACCTAATCCTAACTTTAACCCTTACCATAACCCTAACGCTAACCCAAAAAATAACCCTAACCATAACCCTAACCCTAAACCCTAATCCTAACCTAAACTTAACCCTTAGCCTATCTCTAAATCTAACCCTTACCCTAATAATAACCCTAACCGTAAACGCAAACCCAAAACTTAACCCTAACCCTAAAACTAACCCTACCAGTAACACTTAACCCTTACCCTAACCTGAACCATAACCCTAACCCTAAACCTAACCTTAACCCTAAACCTAACCCTAAACCTAAACCTAACTCTAACTCTAACCCTAACCCTAATCCTAAACCCAAAACCTAACCCAAACACTAAACCTAACCCTAACCTAACACTAACACTAAGCCTAACCCTAAACCTAAACTTTACCCTAACCATAACCCTATCCCTAACCGTAACCCTAACCCTAACCTAACACTATCTTATACCCTAAACCTAACCCTAAACCTAACCCTAACCCTAACCCTAACGTTAACCTAACTCTAAGCCTAACCTTTACCCTAACCTAATGCTAACCTAACCGTAACCGTAACCCTAACCCTACACCTAAGCTAACCCTAACCCTAAAACTAACCTTAACCCTAACACTAAACCCAACATTTAACCCAACACTTAGCCTTACACTAACCATACACTTAACCCTAACACTATTCCTAACCCTAAACCTAACCCTAACCCTAAACCTTAACCCTAAACCTAACCGTAACGCTAACCCTAACCCTAACCCTAACACTAAACCCTAAACCCTAACCCTAACCTGACACTACCCCTAAACCTAACCCTACCCCTAACACTAAACCCTTACCCTAATTCTAACCATAACCCTAGACCTAAACCTAACCGTAACACTAACCCTAACACTAACACTAACCCAAAAATAACCCTAAACCTAACCCAGCCTGTGGGGAGCCATGGTTGCAGTTAACTTTAAAGCCTTAATGGCTCAGTTTATACTTAACCTGTTTCCTCCCACTGAGGCAATTGTCTCTGTCTGCATCTGGAGAGAGCTTGCATGCTGCTCAGGAATGTGGTGGGAGTGGCCAGTTCCCAGAACAGAAGGCTGATGCCTATCAGGGCTATTGATAGGGTAATTACATTTGGGAGTTTCAGTAAATTTTGTGTCTCCTGTGTTAAAGTTAAAGATTCACTGTTAACTAGGTAATGCATTTTTGTACTTGTTAAACTGCACGTCCACAGAAGGTATAAATTCTGGGGACAAAATAAACTCAGCGTCTCCAGGAACACTGGGGTCCGCGATCGCCATCATCAAAGTGTGAGTGCCTTTTTTCATTCCCACTCCCCTTGTCAGGAACCGTTCGACTCGTGGCGGCTGGCCCGCTGCACCAGCCCTAAATCCTAACACTAACCTAACCTTAAATCTAAGCCTAACCCTAACCCTAACCTAAACTTTACCCTAACCCTAATCCTAACCCTAACCCTAACCCTAATCTAACCCTAACAGAATACTTAACCCTAACACAAAACCCAAACCAAACCCTGAACGTAACCCTAACCCTAAACCTAACCCTAAACCTAATCCTAAACCTTACCCTAACCCTAACACTAACCCTAACCCTATCCCTAACCCTAACCTAACACTAACCTATACCTTATCCCTAACTCTAACCCTAACCCTAACCCTAACCCTAAACTAACCCTAACCATAACCCTAACCTAACCCTAACCCTAAACCTAACCCTAAACCCTAAACCAAACCCTAAACCTAATCCTAAACCTAACCGTAACCCTAACCATAACCCTAACACTAACCCTAAAAATAATCCTAACCCTAACCCTAACCCTAAACCCTAACCCTAACCTAACCATAACACTAAGCCTAACCCTAAACCTAACCCTTACCCTAGCCATAACTCTATCCGTAACCCTTACCCTAACCTAACACTATCCTATACCCTAACCCTAACTCTACCCCTAACGCTAACCCTAACCCTACCCTAAACCTAACCCTAAACCCTAACCGTAACCCTAACCCTAACCCTAAACCTAACCTAACCCTAAACGAAAACTTAACCCTAATCCTAACCCTAAAACTAACCCTAATCGTAACCCTAACCCTAATCCTAACCCTAACCCTAAACTTAACCCATAGCCTAACCCTAAAACTAACCCTGACCCTAACCCTAACCTTAACCTAAACCCTAACCCTAACCTAACCCTAACCTAACCCAAACCTATACCCTAACCATAACTCTAACCCTAACCCTAAACCTAACCATAAATCCTAAACCTAACCCGAACCCTAACCCTAACCCTCAATTCACCCTAACCGAAAACTTAACCCTAACCCAAAACCAAAACCTAATCCTAAACCTATCCCAAACCCTAACCCTAAACCAAAACCCTAAACCGAACATTAACCCTAACCCTAACGCTAACCCTAACGCTAACCCTAACCCTAACCTAATCCTAACCCCAAACCTAACACTAACCCTAACCTTAAACCTGACACTGATCCTAACCCTAACACTAACTTAATCCTAACCTATACCCTAACCCTAACCCTAACCCTAACCCTAACCATAAATCCTAAACCTAACCCTAACCCTAAACCTAACACTAACCTATCCCTAACCGAAAACTTAACCCTAATCCAAAACCAAAACCTAACCCTGAACGTAACCCTAACCCTAACCCTAACACTAAACCTAATCCTAACCCTTACCCTAAACCTAACCCTAACCCTAACCTAACCCTAAACCTAACCCTAACCTTACCCTAACCCTAACTTAACCCTAACCCTAAACCTAAACCTAACCCTAACTCTAACTCAAACCCTGACCCTAACCCGAACCCTAAACCATAAACCTAACCCAAACCCTAACCTAACCCTAACCCTAACAGTAAACCTAACCCTAACCCTAACTCTAACCCGAAACCCTTAACCTAACCCTAACCCTAAAACTAAACCTAACCGTAACATTAACCATAACCCTAAAACTAACCCTAAAAATAACACTAACCCTAACCCTAAACCTAAACCTATCCTAACCCAAACCCTAACCCAAACCCTAACCCTGACCCTGACCCTAACCCTAAACTCTAACCCTAAGACTAAACCCAACATTAACCCTAACCATAACGCTAACCTTACCCTAACCCTAACACTAAACCGAACCCTAACCCTAAATCCTACCCTAAAATTAACCCTAACCCTAAACCCTAACTCTAAACCTTACCCTAAACCTAACCCTAACGCTAACCCTAACACTAAACCCTAAACCCTAAAGCTAACCCTAATCATAACCCTAAACCTAACCCTAAAATTAACCCTAACCATAACCCTAACACTAACCCTAAAAATAACACTAACCAGAACCCAAACCCTAAATCCTAACCCTAACCTAACCCTAACTCAAAGCCTAATCCTAAACCTAACCCTTACCCTAACCATAACCCTATCCCTAAACCTAACCCTAACCTAACTCTAACCTATAACCTAACCCTAACTCTAACTCTAACCCTAACCCTAACCCTAAACCCTTAACCTAAACCTAATCCTAACCCTAACCCTAAACCTAACCTTAACCTTATCACTAAACCCAACAATTACCCCAAAAATAACCCTTACCCTAACGCTACCCCTGACCCTAACACTATTCCTAACCCTAAACCCTAACCCTAAACCTTAACCCTAAACCTGACCCTAACGGTAACCTTAACCCTAAACCCTAAACCCTAACCCTAACCTAACACTAACCCGAAACCTAACCCTACGCCTAACCCTAAACCTTATCCTAACCCTAACCATAACCCTAAACCTAACCCTAACATTAATCCTAACCCTAACACTAACAGTAACCCAAAAAATAACCCTAACCCTAACCTTAACCCTAAACCCTAACCCTAACCTAAACCTAAACCTCAGCCTAACTGTAAACCTAACCCTTAACCTAATCATAACCCTAACCCTATCCCTAACCCTAACCTAAACCTAAACTATACCCTAACACTAACCCTAACCCTAACCATAACCCTAACCCTAAACACAAACCCAAAACCTAATCTAACCCTAAACATAACCCTAACCTAACACTAAACGAAAACTGAAACTAATCCAAACCTAAACCTAACACTAACCCTGACCTTAACCCTAACTTAACCCTAACCCTAACACTAACCCTAAACCTAACCATAAACCTAACCCTCACCTAACCGTTACCATAACCGTAACACTAACCCACCCTAACGCTAACACAACCCTAACCCTAACCGTAATCCTAACACTAACCTAAACCTAACCCATACCCTAATCTTTACCCTAAAACGAACCATAACGCTAACACTAAACCTAATCCTAACCCTAACCCTATCCCTAACCCTGACCCTAACCTAAACCTAACCTATACCCTAACCCTAACCCTAACCCTAACCCTAAACCTAAACCCTCACCCTAACCCTACCCCGAACCTAACCTTAACCCTAACCCTAAACCTAACTCTAACCCTAACCCTAACCTAACCCTAATCGAACCCTAACCCTAACCTAACCCTAACCCTCACCCTAACACTAACACTAACACTAACCTAATGCTAACCCAAACCCTAAACTTAACACTAACCCTGACCTAACTCCAACCTTAATCCTAAAACCTAACCCTAATCCTACCCCTAACCCTAACACTAACCCAAAACCTAACGCTAACCTAAACCAAACCCAAAACCTAACCGTAACCCTAACGCTAACACTAACCCTAACCTAACCCTAACTCTAACCCTAACCCTAACCCTAACCCTAACCCTAAACATAACCCTAATATGTACCCTAACTTTAACCTTAACCCTAACCCTAACCTATCCCTAACCCGAACCCTCAACCTAACCCTAACACTAAATTTGACACTAAATCCTAACCCTAAACCTAACCAAAACCCTAACGCAATCTCTAACGCTAACCTAACTCTAACCATAACGCTAACCCTACTCCTAAACCTAACCTAAACCTAACGTAAAACCGAACCCTAAACCTAACCCTAACCCTAACCCTAACCTTACCCTATACCAAATCCTAACATAAACCTAACCCTAAACCTAAACCTAACCCTAACACTAAAAATAAACACTAACCCTAAACCTTACACTATCCCTTACCCTAACCCTAACCCTAACCGTAACCTAAACCTAAACTATAAACTAACCCTAACCCTAAACCCAAAACCTAACCCTTACCGTAACCCTAAACTAACCCTAAACCTAACCCTAAACCTAACCTTAACACTAACCCTAACCCCACCCTAACCCTAACACTAACGCTAACCTATACACTCACACTAACCCTAACCCTAACCTAAACGTAACCCTAAACCTAACACTTACCTCAACACTAACCCTTACCCTAACCCTACCCCTAAACCTAACCATACCCCTAATACTATACACTAACCCTAACCCTTAACCTAACACTAAACCTAAACCTAAACGTAACCCTTACCCTAACCCTAACCCTAACCCTAACAATAACCCTAACCCTAAACTTAACCATAAACCCTAACCCTAATCTAAGCCTAACCCTAAACATAAACCTAACCCCAAACCTTACCCTATCCCTAACCCTAACCCTAAACCTAAACCTAAACCCTAACCCTAACCCTACACTAAATCTAACTCTAAACCTAACACTAAATTGAACCCTAACACTAAACTAACCCTAACACTAACCCAAAACCTAACCCTAAAATCTAACCCTAAACCTAACCCTAACACTAAACCCAACCCTAACCCTAATCCTAAACCTAAACCCAACCCGAACCCTAATTGTAACAGTAACCCTAACCATAACTCGAAACACTAACCCTAACCCTAACACTAAATCTAAACTAACCCTAACCCTGACCGTCACCCTAACCCTAACCCTAACCCTAACCCTAACTCTAACCTAACCCTAACTCTTACCCTAACCTAACTCTAACCCAAACCATAAACCTAACTCTAACCTTGACCCTAACCCTAAATTTAATCCTAAAACCTAACCCTAACCCTAAACGTAACCCTAACCCTAACTCTATCCCAAACGCTAACCTAACACTAACGCTAATCTTAACCCTAACGCTAAACCTAACCCAAACCTAACCATAACACAAACCCTAACCCTAACACTGACCCTGACCCTTACCCTAACCCTAACCCTAACGCTGAACCTTAGCAGGACACTGACACTGTCCCTAACCCTAAATCTAACCCTAACCCTAAACTTAACCCTAACCCTAACCTTACCCTAAACCAAAACCTAACCCTAACACTAATCGTTACATTAACCATAACCGTAATCCTAACCCCTAACCTAATCCTAACGCAAACCCTACCATAACCATAAAGCTAACCTAACCCAAACCCTAACCTTAACCCTAACCCTAACCTAACCCTAACTCTAACCTTAACCCTAACCCTAAACCTAAACCTATCCCTAAACCTAACCATAACGATTACCCTAAACCTAACCCTAACCTAATCCTAAACCAAAACCTAACATTAACCCTAACCTAGCCCTAACCCAAATCATAAACCGAACCCTAACACTACCCCTAACCCTAACCCTAACCCTAAACCCTAACCCTAACGCTAACTCTAACCCTAACACAAAACCCTAACCCTAACACTAACACTAAACCTAACCCTAACCCTAACCCTATACCTAACGTTTACCCTAACCCTAACCTAACCCTATACCTAACCCAAACCCTAACCCAAACCGTAAAACCTAACCCTAACCGTAAACGAAAACCTAACTCTAACACTAACGCTAACCTAACCCTCACCCTAACAATAACCTAACCGTAACACTAAACCTAAACCTAACCCTAAACATAATCCTAAACTAACCCTAACCATAACCCTAACCCTATCCCTAACCCTATACCTAACCCTAAACCCTAAACCAAACCCTAAACCTAAACCTAAACCTAACCGTAACCCTAACCATAACCCTAACCCTAACCCTAACCTAACCATAACACTAAGCCTAACCCTAAACCTAACCCTTACCCAAGCCATAACTCTATCCGTAACCCTTACCCTAACCTAACCCTATCCTATACCCTGACCCTAACTCTACCCCTAACCCTATCCCAAACCCTAACCCTAAACCTAAAACCTAACCCGAACATTTACTCCAAACCTAACCCAACCCTAACCCTAACCCTAACCCTAACCTTCACCCTATCCCTAACCTAATCCTAAACCAAACCCTTAAAATAACCCTAACCCTAATGCTAACCCTAACACTAACCCTAACCCTAACCCTAATTTAACCCTAACCCAAACCCTAAACCTAACCCTAACACTGACTCTGACCCTAACCTAACCCAAACCTAACCCAAACCTATACCCTAACCATAACTCTAACTCTAACCCTAACCCTAACCATAAATCCTAAACCTAACCCGAACCCTAACCCTAACCCTAAATTAACACTAACCGAAAATTTAACCCTAACCCAAAAGCAAAACCTAATCCTAAAACTATCCCGAACCCTAACCCTAAACCTAAACCCTAAACCGAACATTAACCCTAAACCTAACGCTAACCCTAACGTTAACCCTAACCCTAACCTAATCCTAACCCCAACCCTAACACTAACCCTAACCTTAAACCTGACACTGACCCTAACCCTAACAGTAACCTAATCCTAACCTATACCCTAACCCTAACCCTAACCCTAACCCTAACCATAAATCCTAAACCTAACCCTAACCGAAAACTTAACCCTAATCCAAACCAAAACCTAACCCTGAACGTAACCCTAACCCTAACCCTAACACTAAACCTAATCCTAACCCTTACCCTAACCCTAACCTTAACCCTAACCCTAACCTTACCCTAACCCTAACCCTAACGCTAACTCTAAACCTGACCCTAACCCTAACCCTAAACTCTAAACCTAACCCTAACCCTAACCTAACCCTAACCCTAACAGTAAACCTAAGTCTAACCCTAACTCTAACACGAAACCCTTAACCTAACCCTAACCCGAAAACTAAACCTAACCGTAACATTAACCATAAACCTAACACTAACCCTAAAAATAACACTAACCCTAACCCTAAACCTAAACCTATCCTAACCCAAACCCTAACCCTAACCCTAACCCTTACCCTGACCCTAACCCTAAACTCTAACCCTAACACTAAACCCAACATTAACCCTAACCATAACGCCAACCTTACCCTAAACCTGACACTAAACCGAACCCTAACCCTAAATCCTACCCTAACATTAACCCTAACCCTAAACCCTAACTCTAAACCTTACCTTAAACCTAACCCTAACGCTAACCCTAACACTAAACCCTAAACCCTAAAGCTAACCGTAATCATAACCCTAAACCTAACCCTAAAATTAACCCTAACCATAACCCTAACACTAACCCTAAAAATAACACTAACCAGAACTCTAACCCTAATACCTAACCCTAACCTAAACCTAACTCAAAGCCTAATCCTAAACCTAACCCTTACCCTAACCATAACCCTATCCCTAAACCTAACCCTAACCTATAACCTAACCCTAACTCTAACTCTAACCCTAACCCTAATCCTAAACCCTAAACCTAACCCTAATCCTAACCCTAACCCTAACCCTAAACCTAACGTTAACCCTATCACTAAACCCAACATTTACCCCAAAAATAACCCTTACCCTACCGCTACCCCTAACCCTAACACTATTCCTAACCCTAAACCCTAACCCTAAACCTTAACCCTAAACCTAACCCTAACGATAACCTTAACCCTAAAACCTAAACCCTAACCCTGACCTAACACTAACCTGATACCTAACCCTAAGCTTAACCCTAAACCTTATCCTAACCCTAACCATAACCCTAAACCTAACCCTAAACCTAACCCTAACCCTAACCCTACCTAAACTCTAACACAAACACAAACCATAACACTAACCCTTACCCTAAACCCTAACCCTAATCCTAACATTAACAATAACCCTAACACTAACCCTAACCCTAAACAGTAACCCTAAACTAACCCTAACCCTAACCCTAAACGTTACCCTAAACCTAACCCTAAACAATAAACCTAAACCTAAACACTAACCCTAACCCTAATCCACAACCTAACACTAAACCTAACCCTAATCCTAACCCTAACCCTAACATTTAACCTAAACCTAACCCGAACACTAATCTTAACACTAACATTGACACTAACCCTAACGCTACCCTCACCCTAAATCTAACATTGACCCTAACCCTAACCCTAACACTAACCCTACCCCTAAACCTAACACTAACCCTAACCCTAACCCTAACCCGAACAGTAACCCTAACCTTAACCCAACCCTAACGTAACCCTAACTTATACCCTAACCCTAACCCTAACCCTAACCCTAAACACTTACCCTAATCATAACCCTAACCGAAACTTAACCCTAACCATAAACCTAACCCTAACCTAACCGTAACCTTAACGCTAAATCTAACCCTAAACCTAACCCTAACGCAAACCCTAACCTAACCCTAAACCAAACACTAACCCTAAACCTAACACTAACCCTAAACCCTAAACCTAAACCTAACCCCAACACTAACACTAACACTAACCTTAAACCCAACTCTAAACCTAACCCAAACCCTAACCCTAAACGTAAGCCCAACACTAACCCTAACCCTAACCCTAAACCTAACCTAAACCTAACCCTAACCCTAACCCTAACCTAATCATAACCTATAGCCTACCACTAACCCTAACACTAACACTAACACTAACCCTAAACCCTAACCCTAACCCTAACCTAATCATAACCTATAGCCTAACACTAACCCTAACCCTAATCCTAAACTATCCCTTAACCTAACTATAATCCGAACACTGACCCGGACCCTTACCCTAACCCTAACCCTAACCCTGACCCTTCCCCTGACCCTGACCCTGAAGTTAAGCCTAAATCTAACGCTAAAACTAAACCTAAGCCTAACCCTTACCTTACTCTAAACCAAACCGTAACCCTAACACCAATCCTGAACTTAATCCTAACCGTAATCCTAAACCATAACCATAACACTAACACAAACCCTAACCCTAACCCTAAAGCTAACCTAACCCTATCCCTAATCCTAGTCTAACCCTAAACCTAAACTAACCCTAACTCTAACCTTAAACCTAAACCTATGTCTAAACCTAACCCTAAAATATACCCTAAACCTAACCCCAAACCTAACCCTACCTCTAACCCTAACCATAACGCTAAAACAAACCCTAAACTAACCCTAAACCAAAACCTAACCCTAACCCTAAACCTAATCCTAACCCTAAACCTAACCCTAACTCTTACGCTAACCCTAAATCTAACCCTAACCGTAAACCTAAACCTAAACCCTAACCCTAGTCCTAACACTGAAGCTGACATTGAGCTTAACACTTACCCTAACACTAACCCTAAACCTGAACCTGACCCTAAACATAAAAATAACCCTAACTCTAAACCTAACCCTAACCCTAACCCTAACCCTAAACCTAAACCTAACACTAACACTAAACGTAACCCTAACCCTAACCCTAACTCTAAACCTAACTGTAACCCACACCTATACACTAACCCTAACCCTAACTCTAACCCTAACCATAAACCCTAACCCTAACCCTAAACCCTACCCCTAACCCTAATTTTAACCTAACCTTAATCCTTACCCTAACCCTAACCCTAACCTAACCCATACTTATAACCTAAACCTAACCCTAACCTTAACACTGACCCCAAACCTAAACCCTAACCCTAACCATAACCCTAACCTAACCTTAACCCTAACCCTAACCCTAACACTAACCCTGACCCTAACCTTTATCCTAAACCCTAACCCTAACCCTAACCTAACCCTAACACTAACGCTAACCTAAACCTAACACTAACACTAACCTTAACCCTAAAGCTAATCCTAACCCTATACATAGCCCTAACCCTAACTATAAAACCCAACCCGAACCCTAACCCTAAACCTAACCCTAAACTAACCCTAAACCTAAAGCTTAACCGTAAACCTAACCCTAACCCTAACTCTATCCTAACCCTAACCCTAACCCTAACCCTAACCCTAACCCTAACCCTAACCCTAACCCTAACCGTAACCTAACATTTACACTAAAACTAAACCTTACCCTAACCATACCCCTAAACCTAAACCTAACCCTAACCCTAAACCTAATCCCTAACCCTAACAATAACCTTAACCCTAAACGCGAACCCTAACCTAACCCTAAACCTAACCCTAACCCTATACCTAATCCTTATCCTAACCTTAAACCTATCCCTAACCGTAACATAAACTTAACCTGTACCCTAACACTAACACTAACCCTAAAACCTAACTGTAACCCTAAACCTAACCGTAACCTAACCCTAAAGGAAAACTTTACCCTATTCCTAACCCTAAACCTAACCCTAACCATAAGCCTAACCTAACCCTAACCCATACCCTAACCCTAACACTAACCCTGACCTACCCGAACCTTATCCAAAACCCTAACCCTAACCCTAAACTTAACCCTAACAGAAATCCTAACGCTAACCTAAACCTAACCCTAAACCTAACCCTAAAAATAAACCTAATCTAAACCTAACTCTAACCCTAACCCTAACCCTAAACCTAAACCAAAACCTAACCCGAACCCGAACACTAATCCTAACACTAACATTAACCCTAACCCTAACGCTACCCAAATGCTAACCCTAACATTGACCCTAAACCTAAACCTAACCCTAAGCTTAACCATAACCCGAACCCTAAACCAAACCCTAAACCCTAACCCTAAACCTAACCCTAACCTAAACCTAACCCTAACCCTAACCCTAACCTTCACCCTAACCCTATCCTAAACCTGATGCAAACCCTAACCCTAACTTTAACCCTAACGGTAACCTAACCCTAACCCTAACGCTAACACTAACCCTAAACCTAACCCTAAATCTAACCTAACCCTAACTGACAACTTAACCCTAAACCTAACCCTACCTAACCTAAACCTAAACCAAACCCTACCCCTACAATAACCTTGACCCTAACCCTAAACTTTATCCTAAACCCTAACCCTAACCCTAACGCTAACGCTAACCTCACCCTAAACCTACCCAAACTATAACCCTAACCCTAAGCCTAACACTAAATCTAACCCTAGTATTTACCCTAAACCTAACCCTAACCCTAATCCCAACCCTAACCCATATCTTTACCCTAACCCTAACCCTAACCCTAACCTAAACCTAAACCTAACCCTAACCCTAACTTTAACCCTAACCCTAACCTAACCCTAACGCAAACCCTAACCCTATTTTAACCCTAACGCTAAGCCTAACACTAACCCTAACGCAAACCCTAACCCTAACCTAACCCTAACGCAAACCCTAACCCTAACCCTGACCCGAACCTAACGCTAAATCCTGAACCTAACCCTAACCCCAACCATAACCCTAACCCTCACGCTAACCTAATCCTAACCCTAACACTAATCCTAACCCTAACCTAACCCTTACCCTAACTCTAACTCTAAACCTAAACCCTCACCCTAACCCTAACCCCAACCATAACCCTAACGCTAACCTCACCCTAACCCTACCTTAACTATAACCCTAACCCTAAGCCTAACACTAAATTTAACCCTAGTATTTACCCTAAACCTAACCCTAACCCTAACACTAATCCCAATCCTAACCCATACCTTTACCCTAACCCTAACCCTAAACCTAACCCTTAACCAATCCCTAGACCGAACACTAACCTTAACACTAACATTGACCCTAACCCTAACGATACCCTAACCCTAACCCTAACATTGACCCTAACCCTACCCTAACCCCATCCCTACACCTAACTCTAACACTAAACCTAACCCTGACCCTAAACCCTAACCCTAACCCTAACCATAACCTAACCCTAACCCTAAACCGAACCGAAATCCTAACCCTATCCCTAACCCTAACCCTAACAATAACCTAACTCTAAACCAAACGTAAACCTAACCCTAACGCTAACCCTAACCATAACTCTAAATCCTAACCCTAACCCTATCCCTAACCCAAACCCTAACCTAACCCTAACCCTAATCCTAACCCTAACCTAAACCTAACCCAAATCCTAACACTAACCCTGAACCCTAATCCTAACCCTAATCCAAAACCGAACTTTAAACCTAACGCTAAACTTAACCCTATGACTAACCTAACCCTAACAATAACCCTCAACCTAACCCTAACCCTAACCCTAAACACTAAACGCTAAACCTAACCCTAACACTAACACTAAACCTAAACTTAAACCCAACTCTTACCCTAAAGCTAACTCTAAACTTAAACCTAACATTTACCCTAAACCTAAACCTAACAATACCCGTACCCCTAACACTAAACCTAACACTAACACTAACCCTAACACTAACCCTACCATAACACTAAACCCTAAACCTAAACATAACCATAACCCTAACCCTAAAAAAATCCCAAACCCTAATCCCTAACCCTAACCCCAAACCTAAACTAAACCTAACCCTAACCCAACCCTAACACTAAACGTAATCCTAACCCTAACCCTAACCCTAAGCCTAACCTAACTCTAACCCAAACCCTAAACCTAAACCTAACCCTAAACCCTAACCCTAACACTAAACCTAACCCTAACCTAACCCAAACCCGAACCCTAACCCTAACCCTAACCATAACCTAACACTAACACAAACACTACCACTAACCCTAAACCTAAACCTAACCCTAACCTGAACACTAACCCTAACCATAACTATAACCCAAACCCTAAACCTATCCCCAAACCTAAACTCTAACCGTAACCCTAACCCTAACCCTAACACCAACCTTAACCTAAACCTAACCCTTACCCAACACTAAACTTAACCGTAATCCTAACCCTAATCCTAACTCTAAGCATAACCTAACTCTAACTCAAACCTTAAACCTAACAATAACGCTAAACCTAACCCTTACCTAACCCTAAACCCTAACTCTAACCATACCCATAACCCTAACCTTAACATAACACTAACCCTAACCTTAACCTTAACCCTAACCCTAACCCTGACTCTTCCCTTGATCCTGAACCTGATCCTAACAAAAACCTAACCCTAAACCTAACCCTAAACCAAACCCTAATCCTAACACTAACCCTGACCCTAACCTTACATTAATCCTAAACCTTAACCCTAACCCTAGCTCTAACCCTAAAGCTAAACTAACCCTAACCCTAAACCTAACCTTAACCATAATCCTAACCCTAACCTAACCCTAATAATAACCTTAAACCTAACCATAAACATAAACCTAACCCTAACCCTAACCCTAATCCTAACCCTAACCCTAACCCTAACGCTCACCTAACCCTAACCAAAACCGTAACCCTAAACTAACCCTAACCCTAACTTTAACCCTAACCCTAAACCAAACCCTAACCCTAACCCTAACCCTAACCCTAACCCTAACCCTAACCCTGACTCTTCCCTTGACCCTGAGTCTGATCGTTAACAAAAACCTAACCCTAAACCTAACCCTAAATCAAACCCTAACACTAACACTAACCCTGACCCTAACCTTACATTAATCCTAAAGCGTAACTCTAACCTTAATTATAACCCTAAAGCTAACCTAACCTTAACCCTAACCCTAACCCTAACCATAATCCTAACCCTAACCTAACCCTAATACTAACCCTAAACCTAACCCTAAACCTAAACCTAACCCTAACATTTACCCTAACCCTAACCCTAAACTTAACCGTAACCCTAACCCTAACCGTAACCCTAACAATAATCTTAAACCTACACTAACGTAACCCTAAACCAAACCCTAACCCTAACCATAACCCAAACCCTAACGCTAAAACTAAATCCTAACCATATCCCTAACCCTAACACTAAACCTAACCCTAACATTTACCCTAACCCTAACCCTAAACACTAAACCTAACCCTAACCCTAACCCTACCCTAACCCTAACTCTAACCCTTACCCTAACCACAACCCTAACCTGAACCCTATCCCTAACCCCAACCTAACTGTAACCTTAACGGTACCTAACGCTAACCCTAACCCTAACCCTAACCCTAACCCTAACCCTAACCCTAAACGTAACCCAAACCCCAACCCTAAGCTTTAACGCTAACCTAACCCTAACCCTTTCCCTAACCCTAACCCTAACACTAGCCATAAACCTAAACTTAAACCATAACCAAACCCTAAACCTAACCCTAACCCTAACCCTAACTTAACCCTAACCCAAACCCTATCGCTAACCCTAACTCTGACCCTATACCTAAACCCTAACCCTAACCCTAACCCCAACCTTCACCCTAATCCTAACGCTACCCTAACCTAACCCTAACCCAAAATCTATCTTAACACTAAACATAACCTTAAATTTAACCCTAATCATAACCCTAAACACTAACCCTAACCCTAACCCTAACCCTTAACCTAACCCTAACCCTACGACTAACCCTAACCCTACCCTAAACCTAAACCTAACCCTAATCCTAACACTAAACCGTTACCCTAACCGTAACACCAACCTTAACCCTAACCCTAACGCTAAACTAACCCCAACCCTAACACTAACCCGAACCATAAACCCTAACCCTAACCCTAACCCTAAACCCACACCATAAACCTAACCCTAACCCCAGCCCTAATCCTAACCCTAACCCTATCCCTAAACCCAAAACCCTAACCCTAACCTAGCACTAACCCTAAACCTAAGCCTAACCCTAAACTTAACCCTAATCCTAACCCTAAAAATAACCCTAACCCTAACCCTAACCATAATCCCTAACCCTAACTTAAACCTAACCCTAAACTTAACTCTAAACCTAAGCCTAATCCTAACACTAACGCTAACCCTAACCATAACCCTAACCCTAACTTAATCCTAACCTCTACCCTAACTCTTACACTAACCCTAACCCTAACCATAACTGTAATCCCTATCCCTAACCCTAACCCTAACCCGAACTCAAACAAAAAACCTAACCGACAACTTAACCCTAAACCTAACCCAACCTAACCCTAAACCTAAACTAACCCTACCCCAAACCCCAACCCTAACACTAACCCTAACCCTAACCTTAATTCTAAACCCTAACCCTAACCCTAACCCTAACGCTAACCTCACCCTAACCCTAACCTAAATATAACACTAACCCTAAGCCTAACACTGAACCTAACCATAGTATTTACCCTAAACCTAACCCTAACACTACCCATACATTTACCCCTAACCCTAACCCTAACCCTGACCCTTAACCAATCCGTAACCCGAACACTAACCTTAACACTAACATTGACCCTAACCCTAACGATACCTTAAACCTAACCCTAACCCTATCCCTAACCATACCCCTAACCCTACGTTAAACTAAGCCCTAACCCTAATCCTAACCCTAACCCTAATCCTACCCTATCCGTAAACCATAAACCCTACCCTAACACTAAACCATAACCCTAACCCTAACCCTAAAACTAACCGTAAACCCTAACCCTTACCCTAAACATAAACCTAAACCTAAACCTAACCGTAAACCTAACCATAACCCTAACCCTAACAATAACCCTAATCCTAACCCTAACCCTAAACCCTAACCCTAACCTAACCCTAACCCGAACCCTAACCCTAATCCTAACCCTAACACTTACGCTAACCCTAACCCTAACCCTGACCCTTACGCTAACCCTAACCCTAACAGTAACCCTAACCTAACCCTAACGCTAACAGTAATGCTAACCTTAAACCTAAACTTAAACCCAACCCTAATCCTAACCTAACCCTAATCGAAACCCTAACCCTTAACGTAACCCTAACCCTAACCCTAACCTAACCCTATCCCAAACCCTAACCCTAACACTAACCCTAACCCTAACCCTAAACCTAACCCTAACCCTAACCTAACCCTTACCGAAACCCTAACCATAACACTAACCCTGAACCTAACACTAACATTAATCCTAAACCCTAACCCTAAACCTAACCTAATCCTAACATAACTCTAAACCTAAACCTAACCCTAACACTAAACCTGACCCTCATCCTAAACTTAATCCTAAATCCAAATCCTAAACCAAAGCCTAAACCTAACCATAAACCCTAACCCTAACCCTAAACCCAACTTAACCTTAACTCCAACGGTAACCTAATCGAAAACCTAACCATATCCCTTACACGAAAACTAGCCTAACCCTAACCGAAATCCAAACCTAACCCTAACCCTAACCCTAACCCTAACCATAACCCTAACCCTAACCCTAAATTTTAAACCTAACCCTAATCCGAACCCTAAACCTAAACTTAAACACAAAACCATAACCCTAACCTAACAGTAACCTTAACCCTAAACTTTAACCTAACCTTAACCCTTACCCTAAACCTAACCCTAACCCTAACCCTAAGCCTAAACCTAACCCTAACCACAACTCTAAACCTAACACTAACCGTAACCCAGACCCTACCCTAAACCTAACCTAAACAATAACCCTAACACTAACCCTAACCCTAAACCGTACCCTTACCCTAACCCTAACCCTAAGCCTAAACTAAACCTAACACTAACCCTAAACCTAACCCTAAACCTAAAACTAAACCATAAACCATAAACCTAACCCTAACCCTGACACTAACCTTAACCTTAAACCGACTCTAACCCTAACCCTAACCCTAACCCTAAACTTAACCCTACCGCTAACCCTAACACTAACCTAAACTTAACCCTAAACCAAACCAAACCCTAACCGTAAACCTAACCCTAAACCTAACCCTAACCCTAACCCTAACCTAACGCTAACCCAAACCCTAAACCTAACCCTAACACTAACCCTAACCCTAACCTTAAATCTAAACCCTAACCCCAAACAGAACCCTAACCCTAGACCTAACCTTACCCTAACCCTCACCTACCCTAACCCAAACCTAACGCTAAACCTAACAATAACCCTAACCCTAACCTAATCCTAACCGACACCTTAGCCCTAAACCTAATCCTAACCCTAACCCTAACCCTAACCTAACTCTAATTCAAACCCTAACCCTAACCCTAACCCTAATCCTAACCCTAAACCTGACTCTTCCCCTGACCCTGACCTTGATCCTAACACTAAACCTAACCCTAACCTTAACCCTAAAACTAACCCTAACACAACCCTTACCCTAAACCAAACCCTAACCCTAACACTAACTCTGACTCTAACCTTACCTTAATCCTAAACCCTAACCCTAACCCTAACCCTAAATTTAAAGCAAACCTAACCGTAACGCTAAGTCTATCCTAACCATAATTCTAACACTAAAACAAAACTTAACCCTAAACTTAACCCTACCCTTAACCCTAACCCTAACCCTAACCATAACCCTAAAACTAACCCTAACCTAACTGTAAACATAACCTAACCCTAAGCTTAACCATAACCGTAACCCCAGCCTAACTCTAGCACTAACGCTCATCTATCCCTAACCCTAACCCAAAATCCTACCCTAACCATAACCCTAACATTAACCCTAATCTATATCTAACCCTAACCCTAAACCTTAACCCTAACACTAACACTAACCCTAACCCTACCCTAACGCTAAACTCTAAACCCAAACCTAACCTAACCCAAACACTAAACCCTAACCTTAAACATAACACTAAACACTAACCCTAAACTTAACCGTAACCATAACCCTAAATCCAAACCCTAACACTAACCCTAAACCTAACCCTAACCCTAACCTAAACCTAACCCTAACAGTAACCCTAACCCTAACCCTAACCCTAACCTAACCAACTTATACCCTAAGCCTAACCCTAACCCTAATCATAAACACTTACCCTAATCCTAAACTAACCTAAACTTAACACTAACCCCTACCCTAACACTTACCCTAATCTAACCCTAACCCTCACGCAAACCTAAACCTAACCCTTACCCAACTCTAAGCCTAACGCTAACCCTAACCCTAACCTAACCCTAACTCTAACCCCAACCCTAACACTAAACCTAAACCTAACCATAATATTTACCATAACCCTAACCCTAACCCTACCCCTACCCCTAACCCAAACCCTAATTCTAAACCCTAAATCTAAACATAACCGAAAACCCAACGCAAACCCTAAACATAACCATAACAATAACACTAACACTAACCCTAACACTAAATCCTAACCCTAACCCTATCCCAATCCCTAACCCTAAACCTAAACCTTAACACTAACCCTAACCCTAACCCTAACCCTAAACATAACCGAAAACCCAACCCTAACCCTAAACCTAACCCTAACAATAACACTAACACTAACCCTAACACTAAACCCTAACCCTAACACTAACCCTAACCCTAAACCTAAACCCAACCCTAACCCTAACCCTAACCCTAACCGTAACCCTAACCCTAACCCTATCCTAACCCGAACCGTAATCCTAACCCTAACCAAAACCTAAGCCTAACACTAACCCTGACCATAACCCAAAACTTAATCCTAAACCCTAAACCTAACCCTAACCCTAACACTAACCCTAACGCTAACCTAACCCTAATCTTAACCCTAACCATAACTATAACCCTAAACTTACCCTAACAGAAACAGTAACCCTTACCCTAAACCTAACCCTAAACCTAACCCTAATCTAAGCCTAACCGAAACCCTAACCATAACACTAACTCTGAACCTAACCCTAACTTCATCCTAAACCTTAAACCTAACCCTAACCCTAACACTAAACAATAACCCTAACCCTAATTCTAACCCTATACCCTAAAGATAAACCTAAACCTAACACTAAACCTAACCTTATAGCTAAACCCTAAACCCTAACCCTAACCTAAAACTAACCCTAACCCTAAACCTAACCCTAACCCTAACACTAAACAATAACCCTAACCCTAATTCTAACCCTATACCCTAAAGATAAACCTAAACATAACCCTAAACCTACCCTAAACCATAAACCCTAAACCTAACCCTAACCCTAACATAACGCTAACCTTAAACCGACTCTAACCTTAACCCTAACCCTAACCCTAAACTTAACCCTACCGCTAACCCTAACCCTAACTTAAATTTAACCCTAAACCAAACCAAACCAAACCCTAACCGTAAACCTAACCGTAAACCTAACCCTTACCCGAACCCTAACCCTAACGCTAACCCGAACTCTAACAATATCCCTAACCCTAACCCTAACCTAACAATAACCCGAACTATAACCCTAACCCTAACCCTAACCCTGACCCTAACCCTAAAACTAACCCTATCATTAACCCTAACACTAACAATAACCCTAAACCCTAACTCTAAACTAACCCAAACCCTAACCCTAAACCGTACCATAAACCTAACCCTAACCCTAACCTTAAAACTAACCTAAACACTAACCCTAACCCTAACCAAAACCTAAGTCTAAACCTACCCTTAACCTAAACACTATCTCTAACTCTAACCGTAAACTTATCCCTAAACTTAGCAATGACCCTAACCCAAACCTTAGCTTTAAATCTAACCCTAACCCAAACATTGACCCTAACCCTAAACTAACATTGACCCTAACACTAACCCTAAACCTAACCCTAAACCTAACCCTAACCCTAACCATAACCCTAACCCGAACACGAAACCTATCACAAATATTGACCCTAAACCTAACCCTAACCCTTGCCCTAACCCTAATCCTAACCCTAAGCCTAACCTAACCCTAAATCTAACCCTAACCCTATCCCTAACCCTAACTGTAACATTTTCCCTAACAATAATCCTAACCCTAAACCTACCCCTAAACCTAACCGTAAACCTAACACTAACCCTAACCCTAAACCGTAACCCTAACCCTAAACCTAACCCTAAACCCTAACCCTAACACTAACCTTAATCTTAACCATAACCATAACCCAAACAATTACCCTAACCCTAACCCTAACACTAACCCTAACACAAAATCTAAACCTAAAGACTAATCCTAACCCTAACCCCAACACTAACCCTAACCCTAAACCTAAACCTAAACCTAAACCCAACACTAACCCTAACCCTAATGCTAACCTAACCCTAACCGTAACCCTATCCCTAACCTCACCCTAACCCTAACCGTAAACCCTAACCATAACCCTAACCCCAACCCTAACCCTAACCCTAACGCTAACCTAACCCTAACCCTAACCCTATACCTAACCTAACACTAACCCTAGCCCTAACACTAAAACCTAAATCTAACCATAACCCAAACACTAACCCTAACACTAAAACCTAACCCTAACCCTAACACTAACACAAACCCTAACCCAAACCCTAAACCCTAACCCTAAACCTAACCTTAACACTAACCCTAACCCCTAAATATAACACTAACCATTACCGTAAACCTAACCCTAACCGTAACCTTAACCCTAATCCTAAACCTAACCCTAACCATAACAAAAACCCTAATCCTTACCCTAACCCTAAACCCTAAACCTAAACTAACACTAACGCTAACCCTAACTCTAACTGTACCCCTAACCTTTACCCTTACCATAAACCTAACCCTAACTCTAAAACTAACCCTAATCTAACCCTAAGCCTAAACCTAACCCTAAACCAAACCCTAACCCTAATCCTAACCCTAAACCCAACCCTAACCCTTACCAGAACCCTAACCTTAAACCCAACCCTAACCCTAACCCTAAACCTAATCTAACCCTAACACTAACGCTAAGCCTAACCCTACCCTAACCCTAACCTAACCCTAACCGTAACCCAAACCCAAATCCTGACCCTGACCCTTAACCTATCGCTAACCCTAACCCTGATTCTTCCTCTGACCCTGACCCTTATCCTAACCCTAAACCTAACCCTGACCCTAACCCTAACCTTACATTGAGCTTAACTCTAACCCTAACGCTAACCCTAAACCTGATCCTGACCCTAAACCTAAACCTAACCCTAACACTAACCATAAATTTGAACCTATCCCTAAATCTAACCCTAACATTAATCCTAAACTTAACATTGACCCTACCCCAACCTTAGTATTACATCTAACCCTAACCCTAACATTGACCCTAACCTTAAAGCTAACCATACTCAAACCCTAATATTGACCCTAACCCTAACCTAACATTGACCCTAACACTAACCCTAAACCTAACGCTATCCATAACCCTAACCCTATCCTAAACCTAACCCAAAACCTAACCATAACACTAACACTGACCATAACCCTAACCTTAATCCTAATACCTAAACCTAACCCTAACCCTATCCCTAACATAAATCTAACCCTAACCCTAACCCTATCACTAACCTTGACCCAAAC
The DNA here is from genome assembly GCF_057876585.1 of Rhinolophus sinicus. Classification (NCBI taxonomy): domain Eukaryota; kingdom Metazoa; phylum Chordata; class Mammalia; order Chiroptera; family Rhinolophidae; genus Rhinolophus; species Rhinolophus sinicus. The sequence goes on along the minus strand of NC_142517.1, from coordinate 111,485,722 downwards.
CCTAACCTTAATTCTAAACCCTACCCCTAACCCTAAGCCTAAACCTAACCCTAAACCCTAATCCTAACCCTAACTCCAATCTTAACCCTAACCCTAACGCTAACCTAACCCTTACCCTAACCCTAACACTAACCCTAACCCTTAACCATAACCCTAACCCTAACTCTAACCAACCCTTAACCCTAACCCTAACCCTAATGCTAATCTTACCCTAACCCTACCCTAACACTAACCCTAACCCTAAACCTAAGCTAACCCTAACTATAACCCTAACCTAACCCTAACTTATACCCTAACTCTAACCCTAACCTAACCCTAACTTATACCCTAACCCTAACCCTAAGCCTAACCTAACCCTAAACCTAACCCTAACCCTAATCTAACACTAAACTATAACCTAACCCTAACCCTAACCCTAACGCTAACCCTGTCCCTAACCAAATCCTAAGTCTAACCCAAACACTTACCCTAACCCTAAACCCAACCGTAGTATTTAGCCTATCCCTACCCCTACCCCTAACCCTAACCGTAACACTAACCCTAACCCTAACCCTAACCCTAACTCAAACCCTTAACATTACCCTAACACTAACCCTAACACTAACCCTAACCCTAACCCTAACCCTAAGCCTAACCCTAACACTAAACCCTAATCCGAACCCTAACCCTAACCCTAACGCAAAAACCTAACTCTAACCCTAACCCTAGCCCTAACCCTAATCTAAACCTAAACCTAATTCTAACCCTAACCCTAACCTAAAACCTAAACACTAACCCTAACCTAACACTAAACTTAACCCTAAATCTAACACTAATCCTAACCCCAAACCTAACCCTACCCTAACCATTATCCTTACCCTAACCCTAACCCTAACCCTAACCCTAAATATAACCCTAACCCTAAACATAAAACTTAACCCTAACCTAAACCTAAACCCATCCCTGACCCTAAACCTAACCCTTACCTAAACCTAAACCTAACCCTAACCCTAACCGTAACCCTAACACTAACCTAACACTAACCTATACTCTAACCCTAACACTAACACTAAACTTAACCCTAACCCTAAACCCTAACCATAACCCTAAGCATAACCCAAACCTAATCCTAACCGACACTTTAGCCCTAAACCTAAACCTATCCCTAACCCTAACCCTAACCCTAAACCTAACCCTAACCCTAACCATAACCCTAACCTAACCATAAAAGAAACCGCAAACATAACCATAACCTAACCCTAACCATTACGCTAACCTAAACCTAACCCAAAACCTAACCATAACACTAACACTGACCCTAACCCTAACCTTAATCCTAATACCTAAAATTAACCCTAACACTATCCCTAACCTAACTCTAAACCCTAACCCTATCACTAACCCTGACACTAACACTAAGCTTAATCCTAAACCCTACCCCTAACCCTAAGCCAAACCCTAACCCTAAACGCTAATCCAAACCCTAACTCCAAAATTAACCCTAACGCTAACGCTAACCTAACCCTAAACCTAACCCTAACCCTAACCCTAACCCTAAACCTAACCCTAACACTAAACCCTAACCCGAACCCTAAATTTAACCTAACCTTAACCTTAACCCTAACCCTAGCCCTAACCCTAACCCTAACCTATCGCTAACCCTAACCCTAACCTAACCCTTACTATAACCCTAACCCTATCATTAACCCTACCCCTAACTCTAACACTAACCATAACCCTAAGCCTAACCCTAACCTAACCCTAAACCAAAACCCAAACCTAACCCTAATGCTAACCCTAACACTAACCCTAACCTAACCTAACCCTAACCCAAACCCTAAACCTAACCCTAAACCTAAGCCTAACCCCAAACCGTAACCCTAACACAAACCCTAACCGCAACCCCAATCCTAAACCTAACCCTACCCGAACCCTAACCGTAACTCTAAACCTAACCCTAACCTAACCCTAACACTAACCCTATCCCTAACACTAAACCTAACCCTAACCGTAATCCCAACCTTAACCCTAACCCTAACCCTAACCCTAAAACTAACCCTAACCTACCCCTAACACTAACTCTATCCCTAACACTAACCCTAACCCTAACCGTAATCCTAACCCTAACCCTAACCCTAACCCTAACCCTAACCCTAACGTAACCCTAAACCAAACCTAAACCTAACCCTAACCCAAACCCTAACTCTAAGACCTATCCCTAAATTAATCATAACCCTAACCCTAACCCTAACTATAACCCAAAACCTAACCCTAACTCTAACCCTGACCATAACCCAAAACTTAATCGTAAACCCTAACCCTAACCCTAACCCTAAACCTAACCGTAATGCTAACCTAACCCTAATCCTAACCCTAACACCAACTATTAACCTCACCTTACCATAACCGAAACCGTAACCCTAAACCTAAACATAACCCTAACCCTAACCCTAACCTAAGCCTAACCGAAACCCTAACCATAACACTAACCCTGAACCTAACCCTAACCTAACCTAACTCTAACCCTAAACCTAACCCTAACACTAACCCTGACACTCACCCTAACCTTAATTCTAAACCCTAATCCTAACCCTAAGCCTAAACCGAACCCTAAACCCTAACACTAACCCTAACCCAAAACCTAACCCTAAACCTACCCAACACTAAACCTAACCCGAACCATTACCCTTACCCTAACCCTAACCCTAAACCTAACCCTAAATATAACCCTAACCCTAACCCTAAACCTTAACCCTAACCTAACCCTAACCCTACCCTAAACCTAAACCGAAACCTTTCCCTCAACCTAAACCTAACCCTAACCCTAACCGTAATCCTAACCCTAACCTAACACTAACCTACACTCTAACCCTAATTCAAACCTTAACCCTAACCTTAACCCTAAACCCTAACCCTAACCCTAACCCTAACCATAACCCTAACGCTAACCTCACCCTAACCCTACCCTAACCCTAACTCTAACCCTAACCCTAACCCTAACGCTAACCTAACCCTAACCCTAACATTACCCCTAACCTTTAACCATAACCCTAACCCTAACTCTAACCTAACCTTAACACTAACCCTAACCCTAACCATAATCCTAACCCTAACGATAACCTCATCCTAACCCTACCCTAACAATAACCCTAACCCTAAACCTAAGCTAACCCTAAATATAACCCTAACCCTAACCTAACCCTAACTTATACCCTAACTCTAACCCTAACCTAACCCTAACTTATACCCTAACCCTAACCCTAAGCCTAACCTAACACTAAACCTAACCCTAGCCCATATCTAACCCTAAACTATAATCTAACCCTAACCCTAACCCTAAACACTAACCCTACCCTAACCCTAACCTAGCCTTAACCCTAACCGTAAACCTAACCCTAACCGTAATCCTAACCCTAACCCTAAACTAACCCTAACCCGAACGCTAACCTAAACCTATCCCTAACCCAAACCCTAACCCTAACGCTAACCCTGACGCTAACCAAATCCTAAGTCTAAACCTAACACTAACCCTAACCCTAAACATAACCCTAATACTTACCATATCCCTACCCCTACCCCTGCCCCTACCCCTACCCCTAACCCTAACACTAACCCTAACCCTAACCCTAACCCTAAACCAAACCCTTACCATTACTCTAACCCTACCCCTAACACTAACCCTAACCCAAACCCTAACCCTAAGCCTAACCCTAACCCTAAACCCTAATCAGAAACCTAACGCTAACCCTAACCCTAACCCGTAACCCTAACTCTAACACTAACTCTAGCCCCAAACCATAATCTAAACCTAAACCTAATTCTAACCCTAACCCTAACCTAAAACCTAAACCCTAACCCTAACCTAACACTAAACCTAACCCTAAATCTAACACTAATCCTAACCCCAAACCTAAACCTAACCCTAATCATTATCCTTACCCTAACCCTAACCCTAACCCTAAATATAACCCTAACCCTAACCTTAAACCTTAACCCTAACCTAACCCTAAATCTAACCTTAACCCTAAACCTAACCCTTACCTAAACCTAAACCTAACCCTAACCCTAACCGTAACCCTAACCCTAACCTAACACTAACCTATACTCTAACCCTAACACTAACCCTAACCTTAACACTAACCCTAAACCCTAACCCTAACCCTAACACTAACCCTGCCCTAACCCTAACCATAACGCAAACCCTAACCCTAACTTAACCCTAACCGACACTTTAGCCATAAACCTAAACCTATCCCTAACCCTAACCCTAACCTAACCCTAATCAAAACCCTAACCGTATCACTAACCCTGACCCTAACCGTAACCTTAATCTTAAACCCTAAACCTAACCCTTACCGTAACCCTAACCCTAACGCTAACCTCACCTTAACCCTACCCTAACACTAACCCTAACCCTAAACCTAACCTAACACTAACTATAACCCTAACCCTAAACATAACTCAAAACCTAACCCTAATATTTACCCTAAACCTAAACCTAACACTACCCCTACCCTTACCCCTAACCCTAACCCTAACCCTTAACCTAACCCTAACCCTAACACTAACCTTAACACTAACATTGACCCTAATCCTAACGCTACCCTAACCCTAACCCTAACATTGACCCTAAACCTAACCCTAACCCTAACCCTACCCATATCCCAAACACTAAACCTAAACCTAACCCTAAACCCTAAAACTAACCCTAACCTACCGCTAACACTAACCCTAATCCTAACCCTAACCGTAATCCTAAACCTAACCCTAACCCAAACCCTAATCCTACCCCTAACCCCAACCCTAACCTAACCCTAACCCAAACCCTAACCCTAACCCAAACCCTAACGCTAACCCTAACACTAACCCTAACCCTAACCCTAACCCTAACCCTAACCCTAAACCCAACCCTAAACCTAACCCTAACCCAAACGCTAACCTAACCCTAATCCTAACCCTAACCCTAACCATATCCCTAACTTAACCCTAACCGAAACGGCAAACATAACCATAACCTAACCCTAACCCTAACCCTAACCTAAACCTTACCGAAACCTTACAATAACACTAAAACTGAACCTAACCCTAACCTCAATCCTAATACCTAAACTTAACCCTAACAGTATCACTAACCCTGACACTAACATTACCTTAATCCTAAACCCTACCCCTAACCCTTAGCCAACCCTAACACTAAACGCTAATCCAAACCCTAACTCCAAACTTAACCCTAACCCTAACGCTAACCTAACCCTAAACCTAACCCTAACCCTAACCCTAAACCTAACCCTAAACCCTAACCCTAACGCTAACTTTAACCTAACCTTAACCTTAACCCTAACCCTAGCCTTAACCCTATCCCTAACCTATCTCTAACCCTAACCCTAACCTAACCCTAACTATAACCCTAACCCTAATATTAACCCTACCCCTAACCTTAACACTAAACCTAACCCTAAGCCTAACCCTAACCTAACCCTAAACCAAAACCCAAACCTAAACCTAACCCTAAACCTAACCCTAACCCTAACCCTAACCCTAACCCTAACCCTAACCGAACCCTAACACTAACCCTAAACCTAACCCTAAACTAACCCTAACACTAACCCTATCCCTAACACTAAACCTAACCCTAAACATAATCCTAAACTTAACCCTAACCCTAACCTTAACTCTAACGCTAACCCTAACCCTAACCTAACCTAACCCTAGCACTAACCCTATCCATAACACTAAACCTAACCCTAACCGTAATCCTAACCCTAATCCTAACCCTACACCTAACCCTAAACTAACCCTAACCCAAACCTAAACATAACCCTAACCCTAACCTAACCCTAACCCAAAACCTACCCCTAACTCTAACCCTGACCATAACCCAAAACTTAATCGTAAACCCTAACCCTAACCCTAACCCTAAACCTAACCGTAACGCTAACCTAACCCTAATCCTAATCCTAACCCTAACTATAAACCTAACCTTACCCTAACCGAAACCGTAACCCTAAACCTATACCTAACCCTAACCCTAACCCTAACCTAAGCCTAAACGAAACCCAAACCATAACACTAACCCTGAACCTAACCCTTACCTCAATCCTAAACCCTAACACTAACCCTAACCCTAACCCTAACCTAACCTAACTCTAACTCTAAACCTAACCCTAAAACTAACCCTGACACTCACCCTAACCTTAATTCTAAACCCTAATCCTAACCCTAAGCCTAAACCTAACCCTAAACCCTAACACTAAACCTAACCCAAAACCTAACCCTAAACCTAAAACCTACCTAAACCTAACCCTAAACATTATCCTTACACTAACCCTAACCCTAACCCTAACCCTAACCCTAAGCCTAACCCTAACCCTAAACCCTAATCCGAACCCTAACCCTAACCCTAACCCTAACCCGAAACACTAACTCTAACACTAACCCTAGCCCTAAACCGTAATCTAAACCTAAACCTAACCCTAACCCTAACCCTAACCCTACCCTAACGCTAACCTAACCATAACCCTAACATTAACCCTAACCCTTAACCATAACCCTAACCCTAACTCTAACCTAACCTTAACCCTCACCCTAAACCTAAGCTAACCCTAACTATAACCCTAACACTAACTAAAACCTAACTTATACCCTAACTCTAACCCTAACCTAACCCTAACTTATACCCTAACCCTAACCCTAAGCCTAACCTAACACTAAAACTAACCCTAAACCTAATCTACCACTAAACTATAACCTAACCCTAACCCTAACCCTAACACTAAACCCTAACCCTAACCCTAACCCTAACCTAGCCTTAACCCTAACCGTAAACGTAAAAGTAACCGTAATCCTAACCATAACCCTAAACTAACCATAAGCCGAACGCTAACCTAAACGTTTCCTAACCCTAACCCTAACCCTAACGCTAACCCTGACCCTAAGCAAATCCTAACTCTAACCCTAACACTAACCCTAACCCTAAACATAATCCTAATATTTACCCTATCACTACCCCTACCCCTACTTCTAAACCTAACCCAAACCCTAACCATAACCCTAACCCAAACCCTTACCATTACCCTAACCCTAACCCTAACACTAACCCTAACCCTAACCCTAACCCTAAGCCTAACCCTAACCCTAAACCTAACCCTAACCTAACGCTAACACTAACCCTAATCCTAACCCTAACCGTAATCCTAAACCTAACCCTAACCCAAAACCTAACCCTAACCCTAACCTAAACCTAACCCTAAACCTAACCCTAACACTAACCCTAACCCTATCCCTAACACTAACCCTAAACCCTAACCCTAACACTACACCTAACCCTAACCCTAACCTGAAACTAACCCTAATCCTAACCCTAACCCCAACCCTAACATAACCCTAACCAAAACCCTAAACCTAAACCAAACCCTAACGCTATCCCTAACCCTCACCCTAACCCTAACCCCAACCCTAAACCTAACCCTAACCCAAACGCTAACCTAACCCTAATCCTAACCCTAACCCTAACCATATACCTAACTTAACCCTAACAGAAATCGCAAACATAAACATAACCTAACCCTAACCCTAACCCTAACCTAAACATAACCCAAAACCTAACAATAACACTGAAACTGACCCTAACCCTAACATTAATCCTAATACCTAAACTTAACCATAACACTATCTCTAAAATAACTCTAACCCTAATCCTATCACTAAGCCTGAGACTAACACTAACCTTAATCCTAAACCCTACCCCTAACCCTAAGCCAAACCCTAACCCTAAATGCTAATCCAAACCCTAACTCCAAACTTAACCCTAACCCTAAAGCTAACTTAACACTTTCCCTAACCCTAACCCTATCCCTAACCCTAAACCATAACCCTAACCCTAACTTTAACATAACCTTAACCTTAACCGTAACCCTAACCCTAACCCTAACCCTAACCCTAACCTATCGCTAACCCTAACCCTAACCTAACCCTAACTATAACCTTAAACCTAACATTAACCCTACCCCTAACCCTAACACTAACCCTAACCCTAAGCCTAACCCTTACCAAAACCTAAACCAAAACCCAAACCTAACCCTAATGCTAAACCTAACACTAACCCTAACCCTAACCTAACCCTAACCCAAACCCTAAACCTAACCCCAAACCGAAACCCTAACACAAACCTAACCGCCACCCCAAATGTAACCCTAACCCTAACCTAACCCTAACCCTAATCCTAACCCAAACCCTAACCCTAACCTAACCATAACACTAACACTAACCCTAACTCTAACCCTAACTGTAATCCTAACCCTAGCACTAACCCTAACCCTAACCCCAAACCTAACCGTAATCCTAACCCTAACCCTAACCCTAAATTAACCCTAACCTAACCCTAACACTAACCCTATCCCTAACACTAAACCTAAACCTAACCTTAATCCTAACCCTAACACTAACCCTAAACCTAACCCTAACCTAACCCTATCTATAACTCTAAAACCAAACCCTAACTTAATAATAACCATAACCCCAACCCTAACCGTAACCAAAGCCTAACAGAAACCCTAAACCTAACCCTTACCTTAACCCTAACCGTAACCCTAACCTAACCCTAACCCAAAACCTAACCCTACCTCTAACCATGACCATAACCCAAAACTTAATCGTAAACCCTAACCCTAACGCTAACCCTAAAACTAACCGTAACGCTAACCTAACCCTAATCCTAACCCTAACCTAAGCCTAACCGAAACCCTAACCCTAACACTAACCATGAACCTAACCGTAACCTTAATCCTAAACCCTAACACTAATCCTAACCCTAACCCTAACCTAACCTAACTCTAACCCTAAACCTAATCTAACACTAACCCTGACACTCACACTAACCTTAATTCTAAACCCTAATCCTAACCCTAAGCCTAAACCTAAACCTAAACCCTAACACTAACCCTAACCCAAAACCTAACCCTAAACCTAAACCCAAACCTAAACCTAACCCTAACCATTATCCTTACCCTAACCCTAACCATAACCCTAACCCTAAATATAACCCTAACCCTAACCCTAAACCTTAACCCTAACCTAACACTAACCCTAACCCTAAACCGAAACCGAAACCTTACCCTAAACCTAAACCTAACCATAAACCTAACCGTAATCCTAACCCTAACCTAACACTAACCTATACTCTAACCCTAACACAAACCCTAACCCTAACCCTAACCCTAAACCCTAATCCTAACACTAACACTAACCCTGACCCTAACCCTAACCCTAACCCTAAACCTAACGCTAACCTCACCCTAACCCTACCCTAACACTAACCATAACCCTAACCCTAAGCCTAACCCTAACCTAACCCTAACCTAAACCGAACCTTAAACCTAAACCTAACACTAACCCTCATCCTAACCCTAACTCTAACCCTAAACCCTAACCGTAACCCTAACCCTAACCCTAACCCTAACCCTAACCCTAACCTAAACCTAACCCGAATCCTAACCCTAACCCTAACCCTAACCTAAACCTAACGCAAACCCTAACCCTAACCCTAACCCAAACCCTAACGCTAACCCTAACACTGACCCTAACCCTAACCTTTATCCTTATACCTAAACCTAACCCTAACCCTATCCCTAACATAACTCTATCCCTAAACCTAACCATATCACTAACCCTTACCCTAACCCTAACCTTAACTCTAAACCCTAATCCTAACCCTAACTCCAAACTTAACCCTAACCCTAACGCTAACCTAACCCTAACCCTAACCTTAACCCTACCCTATCCCTAACGCTAAACCCTATCCTAAACCTAACTCCAAACTTAACCCTAACCCTAACGCTAACCTAAACCTAACACTAACAATAACCCTAACCTAACGCTAACACTAACCCTTACCTAACCCTAACCCTAACCCTAACCCTAACCCTAAACTAACCCTAACCCTAACCAAACAATGACCTTAACCGTAATCCAAAACCTAACTCTATCCCTAACCCTAACCCTAACCTAACTCTAACCCAAACCCTTAAGCTAACCCTAACCCTAACCATAACCCTAAATACTAACCCTAAATCTAACCCTAACACTAACCCTAACATAACCCTAAGCTAACAATAACCCTAACCCTAACGTTTACCTAACCATAACCCTAACCCTAAAACTACCCTAACACTAACCTAACCCTAACCTAAACCCTAACCCTCACCCTAAACCTAACCTGAAGCTAAACCTAACCGAATCCTAACCCTAAACCTAACCCTATCCCTAAACCTAAACACTAACCCTAACCCTAACCCTAACCTAACCCTAACCCTAAACCTAACCCTAACAATAACCTAACCCTAACCATTACCCTAAACCTAACCCTAACCTAAACCTGACCTGTACCCTAAACCTAACCCTAAGCCTAACCCTTACCGTGACCCTAAACTTAAACCCTAACCCTAACCCTAAACTAACATTAAACTTAACCCTAACCCTAACCATAACCCTAACCCTAAATCTAACCTAACCCCAACCGAAAACCTAACCCTAATTCTAAACCTAACCCTAACCCTAACCTAAACCTAATCCAAACCCTAACCCTAACACTAACCCTGACATTAACAATAACCTTAATCCTAAACCCTAACCCTAACACTAACCTTAACCCTAAATCTAAATTAAACCTAACACTAACCCCAACCCTAACCCTAAACTAACCGTAACTCTAACCCTAACCCTAACCCTTATCCTAACCCTAAACTTAACCCTAACCCAACCCTAACCCTACCCCTACCCCTATCCCTAACCCTAACTCTATCCTAACCCTAACCTAAAACCCAAAACTATCCATAAACCTAAACCTAACCCTAAACCTAACCCTAACCTTAATCCTAAACCCTAACCCTAACCCTAAACCTAACCTTAAAAATAATCCTAAGATAACCCTAATTCTAACCCTAAACCTAAACCTAAACCTAAACCTACCCCTAACTTTAACCCTAAACCTAACCCTAAATCCTAACCCTAAACCTAACCCTAACCTAACCCTAAACCTAACCCTAACCTAACCCTAAACCTAACCCTAACCCTAACCCTTATCCTTACCCTAACCTAACCCTAACCATAACACTAACCCTACCCCTAACCCTAACCCTAGCCCTAACGCTAACCTAAACCTAACCCTAACCCTAAGAGTAACCATAACCCTAACCCTAACCCTAACTTAACCCTAAATCTAACACAATCCCTAACCCTAAAGCTAACCCTAACATTTAACCTAACCCTAACCCTAATCCTAACCGTAACCCTAACCATAACCTAACACTTAAGCGAACCCTCACTCTAACCCTAACACTAAACACAACCCTAACCCTAACCCTAATGATAACCTAACCCTAACGCTAAACTAAACCTAAACCTAACACTAACCCTAAAACTAACATTTACACTAACACTAACCCTTACCGTAACGATACCCCTAAAACTGACCCTAACACTAACCCTAACCCTAACTCTAAACCCTAACCTATACCTAACCATTACCCTTTCCCTAACCCTAACCCTAACCCTAACCTAAAACTAACCTATACCCTAACCCTAAACCTAATCCCTAAACATAACCCTAACCCTAACCCTAACCTAAACCTAACCCTAACCCTAACCCTAACCCTAACACTAACCCTTAACCTAACCCTAACCCTAACCCCAAACCTAACCCTAACCATAACGTTAACCTACCCTAACCCTAACACTAACCCTAACCCTAAAACTAAACCCTAAACCTACCCCTATCCCTAACCCTAACCCTAACCCTAATACTAAACCCTAACCCTATCACTAACCCTAACCTTAAAATAACCCTAACCCTAACCCTAACCTTAACCTAACCCTAACCCAAACCCTAACCCTAACCGTGACCCTAACCCTAATCCTAAACCCTAACCCTAACACTAACCCGAACATAACCTAACCCTAACCCTAACCCTAACACTAACCTAACACTAACCCTAACCCTAACCCTATCCTAAACCTAACACTAAACATAACCCTAACCCTAACACTAACCTAACCCTAACCCTAAACCTAACCGTAACCCTAACATTAACCCTAATCCTAACCCTAAGCCTAACCCCAACCCTAACCGTAACACTAACGCTAACCTAATCCTAACCCTAACCCTAACCCTAACACTAAACCTAACCCTAAACCTAAACCTAACATTTACCCCAACACTAACCCTTAGCCTAACACTACCCCTAACACTAACACTAACCCTAACATTAAACCCTAACCCTAACCCTAACACTAACCCTAAACCTAAACCTAAACCCTATCCTTAACCCTAACCCTAACCCTAACCTGACCTTAACACTAACCCTAACCCTAAATCTAAACCTAATCCTAAACTAACCCCAACCCTAACCCTAACACTAACACTAACCTAATTCTAACCTTATCCCTAACCCTAACACTAAACCTAACCCTAAACCTAACCCTAAAACTAACAATTACCCCAACACTAACCCTTAGCCTAACACTACCCCTAACCCTAACACTAACCTTAACCCTAAACCCTAACCCTAACACTAACAATAACCCTAACCTTAAAACTAAACCCTAAACCTAACCCTAGCCCAAACCCTAACCCTAACACTAAACCTAACACTAAACCCTAAATCCTAACCCTAACCTAACACTCACCCTAAACCTAACCCTAAACCTAACCATAACCCCTAAACCTAACGTTTACCCTAAACCTAGCATTTACCCTAAACTTAACCATAACACTAAACCTAACACTAACCCTAACCCTAACACTAAACCTTAAGGTTAACACTAACCCTAACCATAACCTAACCCTAACCCTAAACCTAAACCCTAACCCTAACCCTAACCCTAACCTTACCTTAACCGTAACCCTAACCATAAACCTAACTCTAAACCTAACCTAACCCTAACCGAAACCCTAACCCTAATCTTAAACCTAAACCTAAACCTAACCCTAACCCTGACTCTAACTGTAATCCTAAACCCTAACCCTAACAATAACCCTAACATTAACCTAACCATAACCCTAACCCTAACACTAACCTAACCCTAACCCTAAACCTAACCCTAACACTAAACCTTAAACCATAACCCTAACCTAACACTAACCAAAACCCTAACCCCTGACACTAACCCTAAACCTAACCCTAAACCTTATCCTTACCTAACCCTATCACTAACCCTACCCCTAACCATAAACCCTAATCCTAACCCTAACCATAAACCTAAACCTAAACCTAACCGTAACGCTAACCCTAAACCTAACAATCAACCTAAAAATAACCATAACACTAAACCCTTTCTCTAACCTAATCCTAAACCTAAGCCTAACCCTAAACCTGAAACTTATCCTAACCTAACCCTAACCCTAACCCTAACCCTAACCTAACCCTAACCTATACACGAAACCAAACCCTAACCCTTTCGTAAAACCATAACCCTAAACCTAACCCTAACACTTACAGTAACCCTAACCCTAACCCTAACCATAACCTAACCCTAACACAAACGCCAAACCTAACTATAACCCTAACCCTAACCCTACCATAACCTAAACCTAACCCGAACCCTCATCCTAACCCTAACCCTAAACACAACACTAACCCTAACCCTGATGCTAACGTAACCCTAACGCTAACCTAACCCTAAACCTAACCCTTACCCTAACACTAACCCTAACCCTAAAACTAACATTTACACTAACGCTAACCCTTACCCTAACCATACCCCTAAACCTGACCCTAACCGTAACCCTAACCCTAACCCTAACACTAACCCTAACCCTAACCCTAACCCTAACCCTAACCCTAACATTTACCCTAACCTAACCCTAACTCTAACCCTAACCCTAACGCTAACCCTAACCCTAAACCTAACCCTAATATTTACCCTAACCCTAACCATAACCCTAACCCTAATCCTAACCCTAACCTAACCCTAACCCAAAACCCAACCTAACCCTAACCCTACCCCTTAACCTAACCTAAACCTAAACCTAACCCTAACCATAAACCCTAACCCTAACCCTAACCCTTACCCTAAACCAAATACTAACCATAACCCTAACCTAACCCTAAATCTAACCCTAAACCCTAACCCTAACCCCAACCCTAAACCTAACGCTAACCATAAACCTAAACCTAAACCCTAACCCTAACCTTAAATCTAACTCTAAACCCTAACACTAACCTAAGCCTAAGCCTAACCCTAACCCTATACCTAAACCTTACCCTATCCCTAACCCTAACCCTAAGCCTAAACCTAACCTAAACCTAACCTATACACCAACCCTAACCCTAAACTCTAAACCTAACCCTAACCCTAACCCTAACCTAACTTAACCGTAACCATAACCCTAAACCTAACCCTAACACTAACCCCAACCCTAACCCTAACCGTAATGCTAACCTAACCCTAAACCAAACCCTAACCCTAACGCTAACCTAGCCCTAACCCTAACACTAAAACTAACCCTTACCCTAACCATACCACTAAACCTAACACTAACCCTAACACTAATCCTAAGCCCTAACCCTAACCCTAACCCTAACCCGAAACCCTAACCCTAAACTAAAACTAACACTAACCTTAACCCAATACCTAACCCTTACCCTAACCCTAATCCTAACCATAACCCTAACCTAAACCTAACATATACCCTAAACCTAACCCTAACCCTAACCCTAAACCTAACCCTAAAACCTAACCCTAACCCTACCCTAACCTAACCCTACCCTAACCTTAACCCTAACCCTAACCTAAACGTAACGGAAACCTTAACCTAAACCTAACCCTAAACCTAACCCTAACCATCACCATAACCTAACCCTAACCCAAACCCTATCCGTAACACTAACCCTGACCGTAACCCTAACTGTAATCCTAAACCCTAACACTAACCCTAAACTAACCCTAACTGTAACCCTTATGCTAACCTAACCCTAACCCTAACCCTAACCCTAACGCTAACCCTAACGATAACCTAACCCTAACCCTAACACTATCACTAACCCTAACCCTAAACCTTACATTTACACTAAAACTAACCCTTACCCTAACCATACCCCTAAAACTATACCTAACCCTTACCCTATCCCTAACCCTAAACCTAACCCTCACCCTAACCTAAACCTAACCTATACCCTAACCCTAACCCTACACCGTAAACCTAACCCTAACCCTAACCCTAACCTAAACCTAACCCTAAACCTAACCGTAACCCTAAGCACAACCCTAACCCTAACACTAACGTTAACCTAACACTATCCCTAACCTAACCCTAACCCTAAAACTAACCATAAAACTAACCCTCAACTAAACATTTACCCCAACACTAACCCTTACACTAACCCTACCCCTAACCCTAACACTAACCTTAACTGTAAACCCTATCCCTAACCCTGAACCTAACCCTAAACCTAAACCTAACCCTAACCCTAAACCTAATCCCTAACCTTGCCCTAACCTTAACCCTAAACGCTAACCCTAACCTAACCCTAAACCTAATCCTAACCCTATACCTAACACTTACCCTAAACTTAACCCTAACCCTAACTCTAACCTAAATTTAACCTATACACTAACCAAACCCTAACCCTAAAACCTAACTGTAACACTAACCCTAACCCTAACCTAACCCTAAACGAAACATTATCCCTAGTCCTAACCCTAAACCTAACCCTAACCATAACCCTAACCTAACCCTAACCCATACCCTAACCCTAACACTAACCCTGACCTAACCCTTACCTTATCCTAAACCCTAACCCTAACCCTAAACAAAAACCTAACCCTAAACCTAACCCTAACCTAAACCTAACCATAAACCTAACCCTAAAAATAACACTAAGCTAATCCTAACAGTAACCCTAACCCTAACCCTAACCCTAACCTAACCCTAAACCGAAACCTAACCCTAACCCTAGCCTTCACCCTAACCCTAACCTAACCCTAACGCAAACACTAACCCTAACCTTAACCCTAACGCTAACCCTAACCCTAACCCTAACCCTAACCCTAACCATACCCCTAACCCTAACGCTAAAACTAAGCCCTAACCCTAGTCCTAACCCTAACCCTAACCCTACCCTAACCGTAAAACCTAAAACCTACCCTAACCTAACACTAACACTAAACCATAAACCTAACCGTAAACCCTCACCCTTACCCTAACATAAACCTAAACGTAAATCTAACCGTAAACCTAACCCTAACTCTAACCCTAAAAATAACCCTAATCATAACACTAACACTAAACCCTAACCCTAACCTAACCCTAACCCGAACCCTAACCCTAACCCTAACCCTAACCCATAGGCTAACCCTAACCCTAACGCTAACACTTACGCTAACCGTAACCCTAACAATACCCCTAATCTAACCTTACCCTAACAGAAATGCTCACCCTAACCTAACCCTAAACAGAACCCTAAACCTAACCTAACCCTAATCGAAACCTTAACCCTAAATCTAACACTAACTCTAAGCCAATCCTAACCATATATCAAACCCTAAACCTAACACTAACCCTTACCCTAACCCTAAACTTAATCCTAAACCCTAACCCTAATTCTAACCCTAACTCTAACCCTAACCCTAACCATAACCATAACCTAAACCTAACCGAAACCGTAACCCTAACCCTAAACCTAACCCTAACCCTAACCCTAACCTAACCCTTATCGAAACCCTAACCATAACACTAAACCTGAACCTAACCCTAACATTAATCCTAAACCCTAACCCTAACCCTAACCCTAAACCTAAACTAACTCTAAACCTAAACCTAACCCTAAAACTAACCCTGACCATCATCCTAAACTTAAACCTAAATCCTAACCCTAACTCTAACCCTAACCGAACACTAACCCTAACCTAAACCTACACCTAAGAGTAACCCTAACCCTAACCCTAACCTAACATAAACCTAACTTATACCCTAAGCCTAACACTAACCCTAACCATAAACACTTACCCTAATCCTAAACCTAACCTAAACTTAAACCTAACCCTAACCCTATCCCTAAGCCTTACCCTAACCTAACCCTAACCCTAACGCAAACCTAAACCTAACCCTAACCCAACTCTTAGCCTAACGCTAACCCTAACCCTAACCTAACCCTAACTCTAAACCTAAGCCTAACACTAACCCTAAACCTAACCGTAATATTTACCCTAACCCTACCCCTATCCCTATCCCTAACCCTAACCGTAACCCTAAACCTAAACCTAACCGAAAACCCAACCCTAACCCTAAACCTAACCCTAACAATAACCCTAACCCTAACCCTAACCCTATCCTAACCCTAACCTTAATCCTAACCCTAACCCTAACCCTAACCAAACCCTAACCGATTCCCTAATCATTACCCAAAACCTAACCCTAAGCCTAACACTAACCCTGACCCTAACCCTAAACTTAACCCTAAACCATAAACCTAAACCTAATCCTAACCCTAACCCTAACGCTAACCTAACCCTAGTCCTAACCCTAACCTTAACTATAACCCTAACCTAACCCTAACCGAAACCGTAAACCTAACCCTAAACCTAACCCTAAACCTAAACCTAACCTAAGCCTATTCGAAACCCTAACCATAACACTAACCCTGAACCTAACCCTAACCTTAATCCTAAATCTTAAACCTAACCCTAACCCTAAAACTAAACAATAACCTTAACCCTAACTGTAACCCTATACCCTGAAGCTAAACCTAAACCTAACACTAACCCTAACCCTAACCTTAAAGCTAAACCCTAAACCCTAACCCTAACCTAAAACTAACCCTAACCATAAAATTAACCCTAAACCTAACCGTAATGCTAACCCTAACCCTAACCCTAACCCTAACCCTAGCCCTAACCATTATCCTTAGCCTAACCCTAACCCTAACCCTAAATATAACACTAACCCTAACCTAACCCTAAACTTAACCCTAACCCTAAACCTAACCCTTACCCTAAACCCAACCCTAACCCTAACCCTCACACTAACCCTAAGCCTATCCTAACCCTAACCCTAATCCTAACCCTAAACTTAACCCTAAACAAACCCTAAGCGATTCCCTAAAACTAACCCTAAACCTAACCCTAACCCTAACCTAACCCTAAACCAAAACCTAAGCCTAACACTAACCCTGACCATAACCCTAAACTTAATCCTAAACCGTAAACCTAACCCTAACCCGAAAACTAACCCTAACGCTAACATAACCCTTATCCTAACCCTAACCATAACTCTAACCCTAACCTAACCCTAACCGAAACCGTAACTCTAAACCAAACCTAACCCTAAACCTAACCCTAACCAAGGCTAACCGAAACCCTAACCATAACACTAACCCTGAACCTAACCCTAACCCTAAACCTAAACCTAAGCTATCCCTAACTATAATCCTAACCATAACCCTAACCCTACCATAAGTAACCCCAACTCTAAACCTAAACCTAAACCTAACCCTAAACCTAACCCGATTATATACCCTAACACTAACGATAAACCTAAAAATACCCCTACCCCTACCCCTAACCCTAACCTAACCATAAAGCTAACGATAACCCTAACCCGAACACTAACCCTAACACTAACAATGACCCTAACCCTAACGCTACCCTAAACCTAACCCTAACATTGACCTAAATAACCCCAACCCTAACACTAAGCTTAACTTAAACCCAACTATAACCCTTACCCTAATCCTAACCCGAACACTAACCATAACACTAACATTGACCCTAACCCTAATGCTACCCTAACCCTAACCCTAAATTGACCCTAAACATAACCGCAACCCTAACACTCACCCTAAACTTAAACCCAACTCTAACACTAACCCTAACCCAAACCCTAAATCTAACCCCAACCCTAAACCTAACCCTAACCCTAAACCTAACCTACCCTACCCAAAACCTAACCCTTACCCTAACCCTAAATCTAACATGTACCTCAACATTGACCATTACCCTAACTCTACCAATAACCCTAAACCTAACAATAAACCTAAACCCTAACCCTAACCCTAACCATAACCCTAAACCTAACCCTAAATTTTAAACCTAAATCTAATCCTAACCCTAACAGTAAACCTAAACAATAAACCATAACCGTAACCTAACAGTAAACCTAACCCTAACCCTAATCCTATCCTTAACCCTTACCCTAAACCTAAACCTAACCCTAACCCTAAGCCTAAACCTAACCCTAACCACAATTCTAAACCTAACACTAACCGTAACCCAGACCCTAACCCTAACCTAACCTAAACAATAACCCTAACACTAACCCTAACCCTAAACTCTAACCCTAACCTAACCCTAAACCTAACCCTAACACTAAACCGTACCCTAATCCTAACCCTAACCCTAAGCCTAACCTATACCTAACACTAACCCTAAACCTATCCCTAAACCTAACCCTAAACCCTAAACCCTAAACCTAACCCTAACCCTAACACTAACCCTAACCTTAAACCGACTCTAACCCTAACCTTAACCCTTAACTTAACTCTACCGCTAACCATAAACCTAACCTAAACTTAACACTAAACCAAACCAAACCCTAAACGTAAACCTAACCCTAAACATAACGCTAACCATAACCCTAACCTAACGCTAACCCAAACCCTAAACCTAACCCTAACCCTAACCTTAACCCTAACCTTAACCCTAAATCCTAACGCTAACCATAATCCTAACCCTAATCCTAACCTAACCCTAACCCTCACCTCAACCTAACCCAAACCTAACGCTAAACCTAACAATAATCCTAACCCTAACCTAACCCTAAACGACACCTTAGCCCTAAACCTAACCCTAACCCTAACCCTAACCCTAACCTAACTCTAATTCAAACCCTAACACTAACCCTAACCCTAACCCTAAACCTGACTCTTCCCCTGACCCTGACCTTAACTCTAACACTAAACCTAACCCTAACCTTAACCCTAAAATTAAACCTAACACTACCCTTAACCTAAACCAAACCCTAACCCTAACACTAACTCTGACCCTAAACATACCTTAATCATAAAACCTAACCCTAACCCTAATCCTAAAGCAAACCTAACCCTAACGCTAAGCCTAACCGAACCATTAATTCTAACCCTAATCCTAAACTTAACCCTAAACTTAACCCTACCCTTAACCCTAATCCTAAACCTAACCATAACCCTAACCTAACTCTAAACAAAAACCTAACCCTAAGCTTAACCCTAACCGTAACCCGAGCCTAACTCTAGCATTAACAATCATCTATCACTTACCCTAACCCAAAACACTAACACTAAACATAACCGTAACATTAACCCTAATTTATCCCTAACCCTAACCCTAAACATTAACCCTAACACTAACACTAACCCTAACCATACCATAACCCTAAACTCTAAACCCAAACCTAACGTAACCCAAACACTAAACCCTAACCCTAACGCTAACCCTAAACCTAAACGTAAACCCTAACACTTACCCTAAACATAAAACTAAACCTAACACTAAACCTAAACCCTAAACCTAACCTAATCCTAACCCGAACCGTAACCCTAACCCTAACCTTAACCCTTGCGCTAACCCTAACCCTAACCCTAACCCTAACCTAAAGCTAACCCTAACACAACCCTAACCCTAACCCAAACCCTAACCCTAACCCTAACCCTAACACCAACCCAACCGTAACACTAACGCTAACCCAATCCTTAACCTAACCATATCCCTTACCCTAAACCTAGCCTAACCCTAACCCAAATCCAACCGTAAGCCTAACCCTAAACCCTACCCTAACCCTAACCCTAACCCTAATCCTCAATTCTAACCATAAAACTAACCGTAACCATAAACCTAAAACATAACCCTAACCCTAACCCTAACCTAACCCTAACTTATACCCTAAGCCTAACCCTAACCCAACCATAAACACTTACCCTAATCCTAAACCTAAACTAAACTTAACCGTAACCCTAACCCTAACCCTTACCCTAACCTAACCCTAACCCTAACGCAAACCTAAAACTAACCGTAACCCAACTCTAAACCTAACGCTAACCGTAACCCTAAGGTATCCCTAACTCTAACCCTAACCCTAACCAAAACCCAACCCTATCCCTAACACTAACCCTAACCCTAACCCTAACCCTAACCCTAACCCTAAACATAACCCTAATACTTACCATATCCCTACCCCTACCCCTGCCCCTACCCCTACCCCTAACCCTAACACTAACCCTAACCCTAACCCTAACCCTAAACCAAACCCTTACCATTACTCTAACCTTACCCCTAACACTAACCCTAACCCAAACCCTAACCCTAAGCCTAACCCTAACCCTAAACCCTAATCAGAAACCTAACGCTAACCCTAACCCTAACCCGTAACCCTAACTCTAACACTAACTCTAGCCCCAAACCATAATCTAAACCTAAACCTAATTCTAACCCTAACCCTAACCTAAAACCTAAACCCTAACCCTAACCTAACACTAAACCTAAACCTAACCCTAATCATTATCCTTACCCTAACCCTAACCCTAACCCTAAATATAACCCTAACCCTAACCTTAAACCTTAACCCTAACCTAACCCTAAATCTAACCTTAACCCTAAACCTAACCCTTACCTAAACCTAAACCTAACCCTAACCCTAACCGTAACCCTAACCCTAACCTAACACTAACCTATACTCTAACCCTAACACTAACCCTAACCTTAACACTAACCCTAAACCCTAACCCTAACCCTAACACTAACCCTGCCCTAACCCTAACCATAACGCAAACCCTAACCCTAACTTAACCCTAACCGACACTTTAGCCATAAACCTAAACCTATCCCTAACCCTAACCCTAACCTAACCCTAATCAAAACCCTAACCGTATCACTAACCCTGACCCTAACCGTAACCTTAATCTTAAACCCTAAACCTAACCCTTACCGTAACCCTAACCCTAACGCTAACCTCACCTTAACCCTACCCTAACACTAACCCTAACCCTAAACCTAACCTAACACTAACTATAACCCTAACCCTAAACATAACTCAAAACCTAACCCTAATATTTACCCTAAACCTAAACCTAACACTACCCCTACCCTTACCCCTAACCCTAACCCTAACCCTTAACCTAACCCTAACCCTAACACTAACCTTAACACTAACATTGACCCTAATCCTAACGCTACCCTTACCCTAACCCTAACATTGACCCTAAACCTAACCCTAACCCTAACCCTACCCATATCCCAAACACTAAACCTAAACCTAACCCTAAACCCTAAAACTAACCCTAACCTACCGCTAACACTAACCCTAATCCTAACCCTAACCGTAATCCTAAACCTAACCCTAACCCAAACCCTAATCCTACCCCTAACCCCAACCCTAACCTAACCCTAACCCAAACCCTAACCCTAACCCAAACCCTAACGCTAACCCTAACACTAACCCTAACCCTAACCCTAACCCTAACCCTAACCCTAAACCCAACCCTAAACCTAACCCTAACCCAAACGCTAACCTAACCCTAATCCTAACCCTAACCCTAACCATATCCCTAACTTAACCCTAACCGAAACGGCAAACATAACCATAACCTAACCCTAACCCTAACCCTAACCTACACCTTACCGAAACCTTACAATAACACTAAAACTGACCCTAACCCTAACCTCAATCCTAATACCTAAACTTAACCCTAACAGTATCACTAACCCTGACACTAACATTACCTTAATCCTAAACCCTACCCCTAACCCTTAGCCAACCCTAACACTAAACGCTAATCCAAACCCTAACTCCAAACTTAACCCTAACCCTAACGCTAACCTAACCCTAAACCTAACCCTAACCCTAACCCTAAACCTAACCCTAAACCCTAACCCTAACGCTAACTTTAACCTAACCTTAACCTTAACCCTAACCCTAGCCTTAACCCTATCCCTAACCTATCTCTAACCCTAACCCTAACCTAACCCTAACTATAACCCTAACCCTAATATTAACCCTACCCCTAACCTTAACACTAAACCTAACCCTAAGCCTAACCCTAACCTAACCCTAAACCAAAACCCAAACCTAAACCTAACCCTAAACCTAACCCTAACCCTAACCCTAACCCTAACCCTAACCCTAACCCTAACCCTAACCGAACCCTAACACTAACCCTAAACCTAACCCTAAACTAACCCTAACACTAACCCTATCCCTAACACTAAACCTAACCCTAAACATAATCCTAAACTTAACCCTAACCCTAACCTTAACTCTAACGCTAACCCTAACCCTAACCTAACCTAACCCTAGCACTAACCCTATCCATAACACTAAACCTAACCCTAACCGTAATCCTAACCCTAATCCTAACCCTACACCTAACCCTAAACTAACCCTAACCCAAACCTAAACATAACCCTAACCCTAACCTAACCCTAACCCAAAACCTACCCCTAACTCTAACCCTGACCATAACCCAAAACTTAATCGTAAACCCTAACCCTAACCCTAACCCTAAACCTAACCGTAACGCTAACCTAACCCTAATCCTAACCCTAACCCTAACTATAAACCTAACCTTACCCTAACCGAAACCGTAACCCTAAACCTATACCTAACCCTAACCCTAACCCTAACCTAAGCCTAAACGAAACCCTAACCATAACACTAACCCTGAACCTAACCCTTACCTCAATCCTAAACCCTAACACTAATCCTAACCCTAACCCTAACCTAAGTCTAACCCAAACCATAAACCTAAACCTAACCATAACCCTAACCCTAAACCCTAACCCTAAACCTAAACCTAACCCTAACCCTAACCCTAACCCTAACCCTAACCTAACCCTAAACCCAACCCTAACCATAACCCTAAACTAACCCAAACCAAACCCTAAAACTAACCCTAACCCTAACCCTAACCCTAACAAAAACATTGACCCTAAACCTAACGCAACAGTAATGTTATCCCTACCATTGATCGTAACCCTAAACCTAACCCTAAACCTAACCTTGACCCTAACCCAATACATAACCATAACCCTAAAACCTAACCCTAACCCTAATCCTAACACTAACCCTAACCCTCACCCTAACCCTAACCCTAACCCTAACCAAACCTTAACCCTAACCCTAACCCTAACCCCAACCCTAACCCTAACCCTACCCATACCCCTAAACCTAACCCTAAACCTAACCCGAACCCTAACCCTAAGAATAACCCTAACCCTAACCCTAACCCTAACTCTAACCCTAATGCTAACGCTAACGTAACCCTAACCCTAAACCTAAACCTAAACCTAACCCTTACCCTAACCCTAACCCTAACCCTGACCCTAAGCCTAAATCTAACCCTAACTGTAAACTAACATTCACACTAACACTAAATTTTACCCTACCCATGCACCTAAACCTAACCCTAACGCTAAACCTAACCCTAACCCTAACCCTAACCCTAACCCTAGCCGTAAACTCTAATCCTAACCTTACCTTAACCCTAATAATAACCCTATACCTAACACTTACCCTAACCCTAAAACTTACCATAACCTAAACTTAACCTAAACCCTAACCCTAACCCTAACCCTAACCCTAAACCTAACCCTATACCCTAACACTAACCCTAACCCTAACCGTAAACTCTAATCCTAACCTAACACTAACCCTAACACTAGGCCTTTACCTAACACTTACCCTAACCCTATACCTAACCCTAACTTAAACTTAACCTAAACCCTAACCCTAAACCTAACCGTAACACTAAACCTAACCATAAACCCTAACCGTAACCCTAACCCAAAACTAACCTAACCCAAACGAAACCTTAAACCTAATCCTAACCCTAAACCTAACCCTAACCATAACCCAAACCTAACCCTAACCCATACCCTAACCCTAACACTAACACTGACCCTAACCCTAACCTTAATCCTAAACCCTAACCCTAACCCTAACCCTAATCCTAACCCTATCCCTAAACCCTAACCCTAACCCTAACCCTAACCCTAACCCTAACCCTATCCCTAAACCTAACCCTAACCCTAACCCTAACCTAAACCTAACCCTAAACCTAACCCTAAACTTAACCCTAACCCTAACCCTATCCCTAACCCTTACCCTAACCCTAACAGTAACCTAACATTTACACTAACACTAAATCTTACCCTAACCATGCACCTAAACCTAACCCTAACCATAAACCTAACCCTAAACTCTAACCCTAACCCTTACCCTACCGTCAACTCAAACCCTAACCTAAACCTAACCCTAAGCCTATACCTAACCCTTACCCTAACCCTAACCTAACCCTAACCCTAACCCTAAAACTAACCCTAAACCCAAACCGCAACCCTAACCCTAACCATAACCTAACCCTAAATGAAACCTTAACCCTAATCCTAACACCAAACCTAACCCTAAACTTAACCCTAACCTAACCTAACCCATACCCCAACCCTAACACTAACCCTGACCCTACGCCTAACCTTAATCCTAAACCCTAACCCTAACCCTAAACCTAACCCTAACACTAAACCTAACGCTAACCTAAACCTAAAACTTAACATAAACCTACCATTTACCCTAACCCTAACCCTAACCCTAACCCTAACGCTAACCATAAACCGCACACCCTAACCCTAATCCTAATCATAACCGTAAACCTAACCCTAACCGTAACCCTAATCATAACCCTAAAACTAACCCTAAAAATAAACCTAAGCTTAACTCTAAACCTAAAGCCTAATCCTAAGCTAACCCTAAACCTAAGCCTAACCCTAACACTAACCCTAACCTAACCCTAACCGATACCCTAAACCTAACCCTAACCATAAGTTAACCATAACCCTAACCCTAACCCGACCCTAACCCTAACGCTAACGTAACCCTAACCATATACCTAACCCTAAACCTAACCCTTACCCTAACCCTAACCCTAAACCTGAGCCTAACTCTAACCCTAACCCTAACCGTAACATAACATTTACAGTAACACTAAATTTCACCCTACCCATGCATTAAACCTAACCCTAACCCTAAACCTCACCCTAACCCTAACCCTAACCCTAACCCTAACCCTTACCGAAACTCTAATCCTAACCTAACCCTAAACCTAACACTAACCCTATACCTAAACCTTTCCCTAACCCAAACCCTAACCCTAACCCTAACCTAAACTTAACCTATACCCTAACCCTAACCCTAACCCTAACCCTAACCCTAACCCTAAACCCAACCCTAAACCCTAACCGTAACCCTAAACCTAACCGTAACCTAATCCTAAACGAAACCTTAACCGTAATCCTAACCCTAAACCTAACAATACCGTAACCCAAACCTAAACCTAACCCATTCCCTAACCCTAACACTAACCCTGACCCTAACCCTAACCTTAATCCTAAACCCTAAGCATACCCATAAACCTAACCCTAACACTAACCCTAACGCTAACCTAAACCTAACCCTAAACCTAATCCTAACAATAACCCTAAGCTAATCCTACCTCTAAACCTAACCCTAACCCAAACCCTAACCCTAACCCTAACGCTAACCTAAACCTAACCTTAAACCTAACCCTAACCCTACCCGTAACTTAAGCCTAACCCTAAACATAAACCTAACAATAACCCTAAACCTAACCCTAACACTAACCCTAAACCCTAACACTAACCCTAACCCTAAACCTAATCCTAAACCTAACCCTAACCCTAACCGTACCCATAAACCGTAAACCCTAACCCTAAACCTAAACATAACCGTATACCTAACCCTAACCGTAACCCTAAGCATAACCCTAACACTAACCCTAAAAATAACCCTAAGCTTAACTCTACACCTAAAGCCTAACCCTAACCTAAACATAAACCTAAGCCTAACCCTAAACCTAAAACTTACTCTAACCATAACCATATCCCTAACAATAACCCTAACCTAACCCTAACTTATACCCTAACCCTAACAGTTACCCTAACCTAACCCTAACCATAAACCCTAAACCTAATCCTAACCCTAACCTAACCATAACCCTAACCCTAACCCTAACCATAACACTAATGCTAACGTAACCCTAACCCAAATCCTATACCTAAACCTAACCCTTACCCTAACCCTAACCCTAACCCTGACCCTAACCCTAACCCTAACCCTAACCGTAAACTAACATTTACACTAACACTAAATTTTACCCTACCCATGCACATAAACCTAACCCTAACCCTAAACCTATCCCTAACCATAACCCTAACCCTAACCCTAAACATAAACTATAATCCTAACCTAACCCTAACCTAACTCTAACCCTATACCTAAACCTTACCCTAACCCAAACCCTAACCCTAACCCTAATCCTAACCTAAACTTAACCTATACCCTACCCCTAACCCTAACCCTAAACCTAACCCTAAACCCTAACCGTAACCCTAACCCTATCGCTAACCTAAACCTAAACGAAACCTTAAACCTAATCCTAACCCTAAACTAACCCTAACCATAACCCAAACCTAACCCTAACCCATACCCTAACCCTAACACTAACCCTGACCCTAACCCTAACCTTAATCCTAAACCCTAACCCAAACCCTAAACCTAACCTTAACAATAACCCTAAGCTAACCCTACCACTAAACCTAACCCTAACACTAAAGCTAAACACAACCCTAATATTTACCTTAACCCTAAACCTAAACCTAACCCTACCCCTACCCCTAACCTTAACCCTAACCCTAACCCGAAACCTAACCCTAACAATAACATTGATCCTAACCCTAACGCTACCCTAATGCTCACTCTAACATTGACCCTAACCCTAACCCTAACCCTAACCCTAACCCTAATCCTAACCCTAACCTTAACCCTAACCCTAATCTAAACATAACCCTAAAACCTAACCCTATTCCTAATCCTAACCCTAACCTAACCCTAACCTAAAACTAACCCTAAACCTAACTCTAAACATAACCGTAATCCTAAACCTAACAAAAACCCTAACCCTAACCTAACCCTAAAGCAAACCTTAAACCTAACCCTAACACTAACCTGAACCCTATCCTTAACCCTAAACCCTAACCCTAAACCTAACCGTAACCCTAACCCTAACTCTAACCCTACCCTAACACTAACCCTAACCCTAACACTAACCCTAACACTAAAACCTAACCCTAACCCTAACGCTAACCCTAACCCTACCCTAACACTAACCCTAACCCTAAACCCTAACCCTAAACATAACCCTAAACC
>NC_142517.1:111442500-111447500 GCF_057876585.1 Rhinolophus sinicus | reverse complement strand
CTACCCTAACCCAAACCGTAAACTCTAACCCTAACCTAACCCTAACCCTAACCATAACCCTAACCTAAACCTAACCCATACCCTAACCCTAACACTAAACCTGACCATAACCCTAACATTACTCCTAAACACTAACCCTAACCCAAACCTACACTAACACTAACCCTAACGCTAAACTAAACCTAAACCTAAACCTAACCCTAACAATAACCTTAAGCTATCCCTAAATCTAACCCTAACCCTAGCCCTAAACCTTAACCTAAACCTACTATTAACCCTAACCCTAACCCTAACCCTAACCCTAACCCAAACAATAACATTGACCCTATCCCTAACGCTACCCTAATGCTAACCCTAACATTGACCCTAAACTTAATCCTAACCCTAACACTAACCTTAACCCTAACCCTTAAACTAACCCCAACCCTAAAACCTAACCCTAACCCTACCCCTAACCCTAACCTAACACTAAACCTAACCCTAACTCTAACCATAATCGTAATCCTAACCCTATCCTAACCCTAACCCTAACACTAAACTTAACCGTAACCCTAAACCCCACCCTACCCCTAACCCTAAACCTAACCTAACCCTAACCCTAATCCTAACCTTAAGTTTCACCCTAACCCTAACGCTAACCCTAACCCTAACCCTAACCCTAACCGAACCCTACGCAAATCCTAACCCTAACTCTGAACCTGACCCTAAACCTAACCCTAACCTAACCATAACCCAAACCATAACCCTAACCCTAACCCTGACCCTGACCCTGACCCTAACCATAAACCCTAACCCCAACCCTAACCCCAAACCTAACCTAACCCTAACGCTAAGCTAACCCTAACCCTAACCCTAATCCTAACCCTAACCTAACCCTAAACCTAAACCTCACCCTAACCCTAACCCTAACCCTAAACACTAAACCCTAACGCTAACCCTCATCATACCCTAAACCTAACCCTAACCGTAACCCTAACCATAACCCTAACACTAAACCTAAGAATAACCACAACCCTAACCCTAACCCTAACTCTAAACCCGAACCCTAACCTAACCCTAACCCAAAGCCTAACCCTAAACCTAACCCTTACCCTAACCGTAACCCTTTCACTAACCCTAACCTAACCTAACCCTAACCTATAACCTAACCCTAACTCTAACCCTAACCCTAACCCTAGCCCTAAACCATAAACCTAACCCTAACCCTAACCTAAGCCTAACCCTAAACCTACCCATAACCCTAACCCTAAACCTAACCATAAACCCTAAACCTAACCCTAACCCTAACCCTAACACTAACCCTAACCCTAACACTAAAACTAACCCTAAACCTAAATCCTAACCCTAACTCTATCCATAACCCTAACCCTAACCATAACCCTAAACCCTAACCCGAACCCTAACCTAACCCTAACCTATACCCTAACCCTAACTCTAACGCTAACCCTAACCCTAACCCTAAACCATAAACCTAACCCTAACCCTAACCTAACTCTAACACTAACCCTAACCCTAACCCTAATACCAACCTTTACCCTAACCCTAACGCTAACCTAACCCTAACCCTAATCCTAAACCTCACCCTAACCCTAAACCTAACCTAACCCTAACCTAACTCTAACCCAAAGCCTAACCCTAAACATAACTCTTATCCTAACCATAACCCCAAACCCTAACCCTAACCTAACCCTAACCCAAACCCTAACCCTAACCCTAAACTAACGCTAATCCTAAACCAAACCCTAACCCTTAGCTAACCCTACGCAAATCCTAACCCTAACCCTGACCCTGACCCTAACCCTAACGCTAAACTAACCCTAACCCAAACCATAACCCTAACCCTAACCCTAACCCTAACACTAACCATAACCCTAACCCTAACACTAAATCCTAACCCTAACCCTAAACCTAACCCTAACCCTAACCCTAACCCTAACACTAAACCCTAACCCTAACCCTAAACCTAACACTAAAACTGACCCTAACCCTAAATCCTAACCCTAAACCTAACCCTAAACCCTAAACCTAAACCTAAAACTAACCCTAACCCTAACCCTAACCCTAACAGTAAACCTAAAACTAAACCCTAACCCTAAACCTAACCCTAACCCTAACCTAACCCTAACCCTAAACCCTAACCCTAACCCTAACCCTAACCCTAAACCTAACCCTAACGCTAACCCTAACCCTAACCTAACCCTAACCCTAACCCTAACCCTAACCTAACCCTAACCCTAAAAATAACCTTAACAATAACCCTAAACCTAACATTTGACCCAACACTAACACTTACCCTAACACTACCCCTAACCCTAACCCTAAACCTAACCCTAAAGCATAACCCTAACCCTAACCCTAACCGTAAACCCTAACCCGAAACCTAACCCTAAACCTAACACTAACACTAACCATAAAACGTAAACCCTAACCCTAACGCTAATCATAACCCTAAACATAACTCTAACCGTAACCCTAATCACAACCCTAACACTAACCCTAAAAATAACACTAACCCTAACCCTAACCCTAAACCCTAAAAATAACCCTAACCCTAAACACTTAACCTAAACCTAACCCTAACTCTAACCATAACCCTAAACCTAACCCTAACCTAAACCTTAACACTAACCCTAACCATAACCCTAAACCTAACTCCAAACCCTAACCCTAACCCTAACCATAACCATAACCCTAACACTAAACCTAACCCTAAACCCTAACCCAAACCCTACCCTAACCCTAACCGTAAACTCTAACCCTAAACTAACCCTAACCCTAACCCTATACCTAACCCTTACCCTAACCCTAACCTAAGCCTAACCCTAACCCTAAAACTAACCCTAACCGTAACCCTAACCTAACCCTAAACCATACCCTAACCCTAACACTAACCCTGACCCTAACCCTAACCTTAATCCAAAACCCTAACCCTAACCCTAAACCTAAGCATAACACTAACCCTAACGCTAACCTAAACCTAAACCTAAACCTAACCCTAACAATAACCCTAAGCTAACCCTAACTCTAACCGTAACCCTAACCCTAAACCTTAACCTAAACCTACCATTTACCCTAACCCTAACCCTAACCCTAACCTTAACCCTAACCCTAACCCTAACACTAACATTGACCCTATCCCTAACGCTACCCGAATATTAACTCTAACATTGACCCTAACCGTAACCCTAACGCTAACACTAACCTTAACCCTAAACCTAAACCTAACCCTAACCCTAACCCTAACCCTAAAACCTAACCCTAATCCTAACCCTAACCCTAACCTAACACTAAACCTAACCATAACTCTAACCATAACCGTAATCCTAACCCTACCCTAACCCTAAACCTAACCCTAAACTTAACCCTAACCCTAACCCTAACCCTAACCCTAACCCTAACCCTAACCCTAACCCTAACCCTAACCCTAACCCTAACCCTAAAACTAACATAACCCTAACCCTTACCCTAAACTTAACCTTAACCCTAACCTTAACCTAACCCTAAACCAAACCCTAACCCTAACCCTAACGCTAACTCTAACCCTAACCTTAAACCTAACCTAACCCTACGCAAATCCTAACCCTAACCCTGACCCTGACTCTCACCCTAACCCTAACCTAACCATAACCCAAACCATAACCCTAACCCTAACCCTGACTCTGACCCTAAACATAAACCCTAACCCTAACCATAACCATAACGCTAACACTAACCTTAACCGTAACTCTAAACCTAACCCTAAGCCTAACCCTAACCTAACCCTAACCCTAAACCTAACGCTAAGCTAACCCTAAACCTAACCCTAATCCTAACCCTAACCTAACCCTAACCCTAAACCTAACTCTAACCCTAACCCTAACCCTAAACCTTAAACCCTAACGCTAACCCTAATCATACCCTAAACCTAACCCTAACCGTAACCCTAACCATAATCCTAAAACTAAACCTAAAAATAACCCTAACCCTAACCTTAATCCTAACCCTAAACCCGAACCCTAACCTAACCCTAACCCAAAGCCTAACCCTAAACCTAACTCTTACCCTAACCGTAACCCTATCCCTAATCCTAACCTAAACTAACCCTAACCTATACCTTAACCCTAATTCTAACCCTAACACTAACCCTATCCCTAAACCATAAACCTAACACTAACCGAAACCTAACCCTAACCCTAACCATAACCCTATTCCTAACCGTAACACTAACGCAAACCTCACCCTAAACCTAACACTAACCCTAACCCTAACATAACACTAAGCCTAACCCTAACGCTAAACGTAACCTAACCCTAACCCAAACCCTAACCCTAACCCTAAACTTAACACTAAACCTAAACCTAACACTAACCTTATCCCTATACCTAACCCTAACTCTAACCTAACCCTAACCCAAACACAAACCGTAACCCTAACCATAAACCTAACCCTAACCCTAACCCTGAACTTAATCCTAACCCTAACCCTGAACCCTAAACCCAACCCTAACCTAACCCAAACCCTCACCCTAACCCTAACCCTAACACTAATCCTAACTCTAACCTAACCTTAAACGTAACCCTAACATTAACGTAACCCTAACCCAAACCCTAACCCAGCCCTAACCCTAACCCTAACCCTAACTTAACAATAACACAAAACCTAACCCTAAACATAACCGTAACCCTAACCTTAACCCTAAACCCCAACTGTAACCATAACCATAACCCTAAACATTAAACTAACCCTAACCTTAACGCAAACCTAACCCTAACCAAACCCTAAACCTAACCCTAACCCTAATCCTAACCCTAAACTAACCATAAACATAACCCTAACACTAAGTCTGAATCTTATACCCTAACCCTAACACGAAACCTAACACTAACCTTAACCCTAAACCTAACCTAATCCTAACTCTAACACAAAACATAAACCTAACCCTAACCCTAACACTAACCCTAAAATTTACCCTAACACTAACACTTACCCTAACCTTACCCTAACACTAAAGCTTACCCTAA
>NC_142517.1:111435000-111440000 GCF_057876585.1 Rhinolophus sinicus | reverse complement strand
TAAAACCAAATCCCTAACACTAATACTAAACCTTACCCTAACCCTAACCCTAACCATAACCATAACCTAACCCTAACCCTAACACTAACCCTAACCCTAACCCAAAACATAACCCTAAACCTAACCTTAACCCTCCGTAAACCTAAACCTAACATTTATTCGAACCCTATAACTATCCCTAACCCTAAACCTAACCCTAACCGTAAACCTAACCCTAACCCTAAAACATCCCTAACCCTAACCCTAAACATAACCCTAACCCTAACCCTAACCTAACCGTACCCTAACCCTAACCCTTACCCTAACCTAACTTACCCCTAAACCAAACCCTAACTCTAACCCTAAATCTAACCCTAACCATAACCATAACCTAACCCTAAGAGAAACCAAAACCCTAAACCTAACCGTAAACCTAACCCTAAACCTAATCCTAAATCCTAACCCTAACCCTAAGCTTAAGCCTAACCCGAAACCCTAAACCAAAATCTAACCTAAACCTAACCCGAAACCTAACCCTAATCCTACCCTAACCCTAACCCTAACCATAACCATAAACACCAACCCTAACTCTAACCTTAAACCTAACCCTAAACCTAAACCTAAACCTAACCCTAACCCTAACTCTAACCCTAACACTAAACCCAACCCTAACCCTAAACATAACCCTAACACAAAGCCTAACACTAACATTTACTCTAACACTAAGCATAACCCTAACCCTAAAACTAACCTTAAACTAAACCTAACCCTAACCCAATCCATAACCCTAACCCTAACCTAACCCTAAACCAAACCCTAAACCTAAACAAACCCTAAATCATAACCCTAACCCTAACCCTAACCCTAACCCGAACCTAACCCTAACGCTAAACCTAACTCTAACCCTAAACCTAACCTAATCATAACCCAAACCCTAACCCTAACACTAAACCTAATCCTAAACCTAAACCTAATCCTAACCTTAACCTTAACCATAACCCTAACTCTAACCTAACCCTAACCAAAACCCAAACCCTAACCCTAACCTTAACCCTAAACCTAACCCTAATCGTAACCCTAACCCCAAACCCTAAACCTAAACCCTAACCTAAACCTAAACCTAACCCTAACCCTAATCTTAACCCTAACCTAACCGTAACCGTAACTCTAACACTAACCATAACACTATCCCTAACCCTAACACTAACCCTAACCCTAACCTGACTCTAAATCTAACCCTAACCCTATACCCAACCCTAACCCTAACCCTAATCCTACCCTAACCCTAAACCACAACACTAACCTTAACCCTAACCCATACCTAACCATAATCCTAACCCTAACTCTAACCTAACACTAACCCAAACTTTAACCCTAAGCCTAACCCTAACCCTAAAACTAACCTTCACCCTAAACCTAACCCTAAACCTAACGCAAACATTACCATAATTCTAACCCTAACCCTACCCCTAACCCTAAACCCAACCATAACACTAACCCTAACCCAAAATCTAACCCTTACATTTACTCTAAACCTAACCCTAACCCTAACCCTAACACTAACCCTAACCCTAAACTAATCCCAACCCTAACCCTAACCCTAAACCAAACCCTAACCTAACCCTAACCCAAACCCAAACCCTAACCCTAAACCTAAACCTAACCCTAAACCATAACCCTAACCCTAACCCTAACCCTAAACTAACCCTAACCGTAACAATAACCCTAACCCTAAACCTAACCTAACCCTAACCCAAACCCTAACCCTAACCCTAACACTAACCAAATCCTAACCCAAACACAAACCCTAACCCAAACCGTATCCCTAACCCTAACCCTAACCCTAACCCTAACCCTAATCCAACCCTAACCATAACCCTAAAGCCAATGCCTAACCTAACATAACCCTAACACTAACCCTAACACTAACCCTAACCTAACCATAAGCGTAACCTTAAGCCTAATGTAACCCTAACTCATACCCTAATCCAGCCCTAACCTTATCCCTAACCCTAACCTAACCCTAACACAAAACCTAACCCTAAACCTAATCGTAAGCCTAACCTTAACCCTAAATTTTAACCATAACCCAAACCCTAAACCTAAACCTAACACTTTCCCTAACCCTAACCTTAACGCAAACCTAACCCTAACCCTAACCCTAACCTAATCCTAACTCTAACACTAACCATAACCCTAACCCTAACCCGGACACTAACCCTAATATTTACCCTATCACAAAAACTTCCCCTAAACGTACCCCTAACCCTAACACTAACCCTAACCCTAACCCTAAAATTTAAAACCTAACCCTAACCCTAACCCTAACCATAACCCTAACTCTAACCTAACCCTAACCAAAACCCAAACCCTAACCCTAACTGTAACCCAAAACCTAACCCTAATCGTAACCCTAACCATAAACCCTAAACCCAAACCTTAACCTAACCCTAAACCTAACCCTAACCCTAATCTTAACCCTAACCTAACCATAACCGTAACTCTAACACTAACCATAACACTAACCCTAACCCTAACACTAACCCTAACACTAACGTGACTCTAACTCTAACCCTAACCCTATATCCAACCCTAACCCTAACCCTAATCCTAATCATAAACCCAACCCTAACACTATCCCTAACCATAAGCCTAAACCTAACACTAACCCTAACATACCCCTAACCCAAAACCTAACCATAACAATAACCCTAAACCTAACCATAACCCTAACAATAACGTAAACCTAACCCAAACCCTAACCCTCACCCTAAACCTAACCCTAACCCTAAACCATAACACTAACCCTAACCCTAACCCTTACCTAACCCTAACCCTAACCCTAACTCTAACCTAACACTAACCCAAACTCTAACCCTAACCATGACCCTAACCGTAAAACTAACCTTAACCCTAAACCTAACCCTAACCCTAACCTAACCCTAACCCAAACCCAAACGCTAAACATAACCGTAACCCTAACAAAAACCCTAACCCTAATCCTAAACCTAACCCTAAACCCTAAACCCAAACCCTAACCTAACCCTAACCCATAATCCTAACCCTAATCTTAACCCTAACCTAACCATAACCGTAACCCTAACACTAATGTAACCCTAACCCTAACCCTACCTAACCCTAACCAAAAACCTTACCCTAAACCTAATCCTAACCCTAACCTTAACCCTTCACCCTAACCGTAACCCTAACCCTAACCCTAACCCTAAACCTAACTCTAACCCTAACCTTAACCCAAACCTAACCGTAATCCTAACCCTCACACTAACCTAATCCTAACTCTAACACTAACCCTAACCCTAACCCTAACACTAACCCTAACCCTAACCTGACTCTAACTCTAACCCTAACCCTATACCCATCCCTAACCCTAACACTAATACTAACACTAAACCCAAACCTAACACTAACCGTGAAACTAATCCTAACGTAACCCTAAACCAAACCCTAACCCTAACACTAACCCTAACCCTAAACCCAACCCTAACACTAACCCTAACCATAAGCCTAAACCTAACCTTAACCCTAACGTATCCCTAAACAAAACCTAACCCTAACCATAACCATAACCCTAACCCTAACTTAACCCTAACCAAAACCTAACCCTAACCATACCCTAACCCTAACACTAACCATAACACTATACCCTAACCCTAACTCTAACCTTAACCCTAACTCTAAACCTAACACTAACCCTAACCCTAAACCCAAACCTAACCCTAACCCTACCCTAACCCTAACACTAAACCCAAACCTAACCTAAACCTAAACCTAACCCAAAACATAACCCTAACATTTACTCAAAACTTAACCCTAACCCTAAACCTAACACTAACCCTAATCCTAACCCTAACCCTAATCATAACCCTAACCCTAACCTAACCATAACCGTAACCCTAACACTAACGTAAAACTAACACAAACCCTAACCCAGCCCTCACCCTAACCCTAAACTAACCCTAACACTAACCCTAACCCTAACCCTAACCCTAACCCAAAACCTAACCCAAAACCTAACCGTAACCCTAACTCTAATATTTAACCTAATCCTAGCCTTTAACCTAACCCTAAACCTAACCCGAATCTAACCCTAACCTTTACCCTAAACCAAAACCCTAACACTAAACCTAATCATACCTTTAACCCTAACCCTAACTTTAACGCTAACCTACCCCTAACCCTAACACTAAACCTAAACCCTAACCTAATCTAGCCTAACCTAACCCTAAAACTAACACTAACCCTAAAACTAACCGTAACCCTAAACACTAAACCTAATCCAAACCTAACACTATCCCTAAACCTAACCCTATCCCTACCCCTAACGCAAACCTAACACTAACCCTAACCTTAACCCTAACCCTAACGAAAACCTAACGCCAAACTTAAACGTAAACCTAACCCTAACCCTAACGCAAACCTTACCCTATCCCTAACCCTAACCCTAAACCTAACGCAAAACTAACCCTAAAGTTAACACTAACCCTAACCCTAACCCTAAACCTAACGCATAACTAACCCTAACCCTAACCCTAATCCTAACCCTAATGCAAATCTTACCCTAACCATAACTCTAACACAAATCTAACCCTAACCATAACCCTACCCTAAACCTAACCCTAACACTAACCCTAACCCTAACCCTAACCCTAACCCTAAACCAAAACCTAACCTTAACCCTAACCCTAACCTAACCCTAACCTTAACCCTAACCCTAACCCTAACCCTAATCCTACCCTAACCCTAACCCTAACCCTAAATAAAACTAACCCTAACCCTTAACCTAAACCTTACCTAACACTAACCCTAATCCTAACTCTAACAAAAGCCTAACTCTTACCCTAAACCTAACCCTAAACCTAACCCTAACCCTAGAGCAAAACCTAACCGTAACTATAAACCTAACCCTAACCCTAACCCTAACACTAACCCTAAACCATACCTAACCGTAACCCTAACCCTAACCCTAACGCAAACCTAACCCTAAACCTAACCCTAACCCT
>NC_142517.1:111425000-111430000 GCF_057876585.1 Rhinolophus sinicus | reverse complement strand
CCTAACCCTAACCATAACCCTAATGCAAACCTAACACTAACCCTAACCCTAACCCTAACCCTGACGCAAACCTAACCCTAAACATAACCGTAAACCTAACCCTAACCCTAACGCAAACCTTACCCTAACCCTAACCTTAACCCTAACCCTAACGC
This sequence comes from Rhinolophus sinicus, assembly GCF_057876585.1. NCBI lineage: Eukaryota > Metazoa > Chordata > Mammalia > Chiroptera > Rhinolophidae > Rhinolophus > Rhinolophus sinicus. Next base: position 111,429,845 of record NC_142517.1, on the reverse strand, counting down.
AAACCTAACCCTAACCCTAACACTAACCCTAACCCTAACCCTAACCCTAACCATAACACATAACTAACCCTAACCCTAATCCTAATCCTAACCCTAACGGAAACCTAACCCTAACCATAACCCTAACACAAACTTAACCCTAACCCTAACCCTACCCTAACCCTAACCCTAACCCTAAACCTAAACCAAAACCTAACCTTAACCCTAACCCTAACCTAACACTAACCTTAACCCTAACCCTAACCCTAACCCTACCCTAACCCTAACCCTAACCCTAAACTAACCCTAACCATAAACCCTAAACCTAACCCTAACCTAACACTAACCCTAATCTTAACACTAACCAAAGCCTAACTCTTACCCTAAACCTAACCCTAAACCTAACCCTAACCCTACAGCAAAACCTAACCCTAACCCTAAACCTAACCCTAACCCTAAACCTAACCCTAACCCTAAACCTAACCCTAACCCTAAACCTAACACTAACCCTAACGCATACCTAACCCTAACCCTAACCCTAACCCTTACGCAAACTTAACCCTAACCTTAACCCTAACCTTAACCTTAAACCATAGCCCCAACCCTAAACCTAACTCTAACTCTAACCGAACTCAACCTAACCCTAACCCCAAACCTAACCCGAAACCTAACCTTAACCCTAACCCTAAACTAACCCTAACCCTAACACTAACCCTAACCCTAACCCTACCCTAACCCTAACCCTAACCCTAAACCTAAACCTAAACCTAAACCCTAACCTAAATTAGCCTAACCTAACACTTAAACTAAACCTAACCCTAAACACTAAACCTAACCCTAACCTAACACTAACCCTAACCCTAACCCTAACCCTTACGCAAACTTAACCCTAACCCTAACACTAACCCTAAACCCTAGCCCTAACCCTAACACTAACCCTAACTCTAACCAGAACTCAACCTAACCCTAACCCTAACCCTAACCCGAAAACTAACCTTAATCCTAACCCTAACCTACCCCTAACCCTACCCTAACCCTAACCCTACCCTAACGCAAACCTAACACTAACCCTAACCCTAACACTAACCATAACGCATACCTAACACTAACCCTCATGAAAACCGAATCCTAACCCTAACCCTAAACCTAACCCTGACACTAATCCTAACACAAACCTTAACTTAAACATAAACCTAACCCTAAAGCATACCTAACGCTAACCCTAACCCTAACCCTTACACAAACCTAACACTAACCCTAACCATAACCCTAAACCTAAACCTAAACCTAAACCTAACTCTAACCCTAACCCTAATACTAACATAAAACTTAACCTAACCCTAACCCTAACCCTAACGCAACCTAACCCTAACCCTAACCCTAACCGAACCCCAACGCAAACCTAACCCTAAACCTAACCCTAACCAAAACCTAACCATAACCCTAACCCTAACACTAACCCTAAGCCTAACCCTAACCCTAACCCTAACCCTAACCCTAACGCTAACCTAAACCTAACCCTAACCCTAACCCTAACCCTAACCCTCACGCAAACCTAACCCTAACCCTAACCCTAACCCTTACACAAACTTAACCCTAACCTTAACCCTACCCCTAACCTTAAACCCTAGCCCTAACCCTAAACCTAACCCTAACTCTAACCGAACTCAACCTAACCCTAACCCCAAACCTAACCAGAAACCTAACCTTAACCCTAACCCTAAACTAACCCTAACCCTAACCCTAAACCTAACCCTAACCCTAACCCTACCCTAACCCTAACCCTAACCCTAAACCTAAACCTAAACCCTAACCTAAATTAGCCTAACCTAACCCTTAAACTAACCCTAACCCTAAACACTAAACCTAACCCTAACCTAACACTAACCCTAACCCTAACCCTAACCCTAACCCTAACCATAACCCTAATGCAAACCTAACACTAACCCTAACCCTAACCCTAACCCTGACGCAAACCTAACCCTAAACATAACCGTAAACCTAACCCTAACCCTAACGCAAACCTTACCCTAACCCTAACCTTAACCCTAACCCTAACGCAAACCTAACCCTAACCCTAACACTAACCCTAACCCTAACCCTAACCCTAACCATAACACATAACTAACCCTAACCCTAATCCTAATCCTAACCCTAACGGAAACCTAACCCTAACCATAACCCTAACACAAACTTAACCCTAACCCTAACCCTACCCTAACCCTAACCCTAACCCTAAACCTAAACCAAAACCTAACCTTAACCCTAACCCTAACCTAACACTAACCTTAACCCTAACCCTAACCCTAACCCTACCCTAACCCTAACCCTAACCCTAAACTAACCCTAACCATAAACCCTAAACCTAACCCTAACCTAACACTAACCCTAATCTTAACACTAACCAAAGCCTAACTCTTACCCTAAACCTAACCCTAAACCTAACCCTAACCCTACAGCAAAACCTAACCCTAACCCTAAACCTAACCCTAACCCTAAACCTAACCCTAACCCTAAACCTAACCCTAACCCTAAACCTAACACTAACCCTAACGCATACCTAACCCTAACCCTAACCCTAACCCTTACGCAAACTTAACCCTAACCTTAACCCTAACCTTAACCTTAAACCATAGCCCCAACCCTAAACCTAACTCTAACTCTAACCGAACTCAACCTAACCCTAACCCCAAACCTAACCCGAAACCTAACCTTAACCCTAACCCTAAACTAACCCTAACCCTAACACTAACCCTAACCCTAACCCTACCCTAACCCTAACCCTAACCCTAAACCTAAACCTAAACCTAAACCCTAACCTAAATTAGCCTAACCTAACACTTAAACTAAACCTAACCCTAAACACTAAACCTAACCCTAACCTAACACTAACCCTAACCCTAACCCTAACCCTTACGCAAACTTAACCCTAACCCTAACACTAACCCTAAACCCTAGCCCTAACCCTAACACTAACCCTAACTCTAACCAGAACTCAACCTAACCCTAACCCTAACCCTAACCCGAAAACTAACCTTAATCCTAACCCTAACCTACCCCTAACCCTACCCTAACCCTAACCCTACCCTAACGCAAACCTAACACTAACCCTAACCCTAACACTAACCATAACGCATACCTAACACTAACCCTCATGAAAACCGAATCCTAACCCTAACCCTAAACCTAACCCTGACACTAATCCTAACACAAACCTTAACTTAAACATAAACCTAACCCTAAAGCATACCTAACGCTAACCCTAACCCTAACCCTTACACAAACCTAACACTAACCCTAACCATAACCCTAAACCTAAACCTAAACCTAAACCTAACTTTAACCCTAACCCTAATACTAACATAAAACTTAACCTAACCCTAACCCTAACCCTAACGCAACCTAACCCTAACCCTAACCCTAACCGAACCCCAACGCAAACCTAACCCTAAACCTAACCCTAACCAAAACCTAACCATAACCCTAACCCTAACACTAACCCTAAGCCTAACCCTAACCCTAACCCTAACCCTAACGCTAACCTAAACCTAACCCTAACCCTAACCCTAACCCTAACCCTCACGCAAACCTAACCCTAACCCTAACCCTAACCCTTACGCAAACTTAACCCTAACCTTAACCCTACCCCTAACCTTAAACCCTAGCCCTAACCCTAAACCTAACCCTAACTCTAACCGAACTCAACCTAACCCTAACCCCAAACCTAACCAGAAACCTAACCTTAACCCTAACCCTAAACTAACCCTAACCCTAACCCTAAACCTAACCCTAACCCTAACCCTACCCTAACCCTAACCCTAACCCTAAACCTAAACCTAAACCCTAACCTAAATTAGCCTAACCTAACCCTTAAACTAACCCTAACCCTAAACACTAAACCTAACCCTAACCTAACACTAACCCTAACCCTAACCCTAACCCTAACCATAACCCTAATGCAAACCTAACACTAACCCTAACCCTAACCCTAACCCTGACGCAAACCTAACCCTAAACATAACCGTAAACCTAACCCTAACCCTAACGCAAACCTTACCCTAACCCTAACCTTAACCCTAACCCTAACGCAAACCTAACCCTAACCCTAACACTAACCCTAACCCTAACCCTAACCCTAACCATAACACATAACTAACCCTAACCCTAATCCTAATCCTAACCCTAACGGAAACCTAACCCTAACCATAACCCTAACACAAACTTAACCCTAACCCTAACCCTACCCTAACCCTAACCCTAACCCTAAACCTAAACCAAAACCTAACCTTAACCCTAACCCTAACCTAACACTAACCTTAACCCTAACCCTAACCCTAACCCTACCCTAACCCTAACCCTAACCCTAAACTAACCCTAACCATAAACCCTAAACCTAACCCTAACCTAACACTAACCCTAATCTTAACACTAACCAAAGCCTAACTCTTACCCTAAACCTAACCCTAAACCTAACCCTAACCCTACAGCAAAACCTAACCCTAACCCTAAACCTAACCCTAACCCTAAACCTAACCCTAACCCTAAACCTAACCCTAACCCTAAACCTAACACTAACCCTAACGCATACCTAACCCTAACCCTAACCCTAACCCTTACGCAAACTTAACCCTAACCTTAACCCTAACCTTAACCTTAAACCATAGCCCTAACCCTAAACCTAACCCTAACTCTAACCGAACTCAACCTAACCCTAACCCCAAACCTAACCCGAAACCTAACCTTAACCCTAACCCTAAACTAACCCTAACCCTAACACTAACCCTAACCCTAACCCTAACCCTACCCTAACCCTAACCCTAACCCTAAACCTAAACCTAAACCTAAACCCTAACCTAAATTAGCCTA
>NC_142517.1:111415000-111420000 GCF_057876585.1 Rhinolophus sinicus | reverse complement strand
TAACCCTAACGCAAACCTAACCCTAACCCTAACCCTAACCCTAACCCTAAACCTAACCCTAACCCTAACGCTAACCTAACCCTGACCCTAACCCTAACCCTAACCCTAACCCTCACGCAAACCTAACCCTAACCCTAAACCTAACCCTAACCATAACCCTAAACCTAACAATAACCCTAACCCTAACGCAAACCGAATCCTAACCCTAAACCTAACCCTAACCCTAACGGAAACCTAACCCTAAACCTAACCCTAACCCTAACCCTAACCCTAACCCTTACGCAAACTTAATCCTAACCCTATCCCTAATCCTAACCCTAAACCCTAGCCCTAACCCTAACCCTAACCCTAACTCTAACCCGAACTGAACCTAACCGTAACCCTAACCCTAACCCGAAACCTAAACTTAACCCTAAACCTAACCTAACCCTAACCCTAACTCTAACCCTAACCCTAACGCAAACCTAAACCTGACCCTAACACTAACACTAACCCTAACGCATACCTAACCCTAACCCTTAGGAAAACCTAACCCTAACCCTAACCCTAACCATAAACTTAATCCTAACACAAACCTTAACTTAACCCTAACCCTAACCCTAAAGCATACCTAACCCTAAACCCTACCCTAACCCTAACGCAAACCTTACCCTAACCCTAACCCTAACCCTAAACCTAACCCTAAACCTAACGCTAACCGTAATCCTAATCCTAACATAAACCTAAACCTAACCCTAACCCTAACTCTAACGCAACCTAACCCTAACCCTAACCCTAACCCTAACCCTAACCCTAACCTTAACCCTAACCCTAAACCTAACCCTAACCAAAACCTAAACCTAACCCTGAACCTAACCCTAACCCTAACCCTAATCCTAACACTAACCCAAACGCAAACCTAACCCTAACCCTAACCCTAACCCTAACCCTAACCCTAAGCCTAACCCTAACCCTAACCCTAACCCTAACGCTAACCTAACCATAACCCTTACCCTAACCCTAACCCTCACGCAAACCTAACCCTAGCCCTAAACCTTACCCTAACCATAACGCAAACCTAACCCTAAACCTAACCCTAACCCTAACCCTAACCCTAACCCTAACCCTTACGCAAAGTTAACCCTAACCCTAACCCTAACGCTAACCCTAAACCTTAGCCCTAACCCTAACCCTAACCCTAACTCTAACCAAACTCAACCTAACCCTAACCCTAACCCTAACCCGAACCCTAACCTTAACACTGCCCAAACTGAAACTTAACAGTAACCCTAACCCTAACACTAACCCTAACGCAAACCTAACCCTACACATAACCGTAAAACTGAAACTAACCCTAACGAAACCTTACCCTAAACCTAACCCTAACCCTAAGTCTAACGCAACCTAACCCTAACCCTAACACTAACCCTAACGCAAACCTAACCCTAAACCTAACCCTAACCAAAACCTAAACCTAACCCTGAACCTAACCCTAACCCTAACCCGAATCCTAACCCTAACCCTAACGCAAACCTAACCCTAACGCTAACCCTAACCCTAACCCTAAGCCTAACCCTAACCCTAACCCTAACCCTAACGCTAACCTAATCCTAACCCTAACCCTAACCTTAACCCTCACGCAAACCTAACCTTAACCCTAAACCTAACCCTAACAATAACGCAAACCTAACCCTAAACCTAACCCTAACCCTAACCCTATCCCTAACCCTAACCCTAACCCTTACGCAAAGTTACCCCTAACCCTAACCCTAACGCTAACCCTAAACCCTAGCCCTAACCCTAACCCTAACCCTAACTCTAACCGAACTCAACCTAACCCTAACCCTAACCCTAACCCGAACCCTAAACTTAACACTAACCCTAACTCAAACCTAACAGTAAACCTAACCCTAACCCTAACCCTAACGCAAACCTAACCCTACACATAACCGTAAACCTGAAACTAACCCTAACGCAAACCTTACCCTAACCCTAACCCTAACCCTAACCCTAAAGCATAACAAACCCTAACCATAACCCTAACCCTAATCCTAACCCTAACGCAAACCTAACCCTAACCATAACCCTAACACAAACCTAACCCTAACCCTAACCCTACCCTAACCCTAACCCTAACCCTAACCCTAACCCTAACCCTAACCCTAAGCCTAACCCTAACCCTAAACAAAAACCTAACCTTAACCCTAACCCTAACCTAACCCTAACCTTTACCCTACCATTAACCCTAACCTTACCCTAACCCTAACTCTAAACCTAACCCTAACCCTAAACCGTAAACCTAACCCTAACCTAAGAGTAACCCTAATCCTAACTCTAACCAAAGCCTAACTCTTACCCTAAACCTAACCCTAACCCTAACAATAACCCTAACGCATACCTAACCCTAACCCTTACGCAAACCTAATCCTAACGCTAAATCTAACCCTAACCCTAACCCTAATCCTAACACAAACATAAACTTAACCCTAACCCTAACCCTGTAGCATACCTAACCCTAACCCTAACCCTAACCCTAACGCAAACCTAACCCTAACCCTAAACCTAAACCTAACCCTAACACTAACCCTATCCCTAACCCTAATCCTAACACAAACCTAAACCGAATCCTAACCCTACCCCTAACGCATACCTAACCCTAACCCTCACGCAAACCTAACCTTAAACCTAACACTTACCCAAGCCTAACGCTAAACCTGACCCTAACCCTAACCCTAACCCTAACCCTAATCCTAACCCTAACCCTAACGCAAACCTAACCCTAACCCTAACCCTAACCCTCACCCTAAACCTAACCCTAACGCTAACCTAACCCTAACCCTAACCCTAACCCTCAAGCAAACGTAACCCTAACCCTAAACCTAACCCTAAACCTAACACTAACCCTAACCCTAACGCAAACCTAACCCTAAACCAAACCCTAACCGTAACCCTAACCTTAACGCAAACCTAAACCTAACCCTAACCCTAACCCTAATCCTTTCCCTTACCCTAACCCTTACGCATAGCTAACCTTAACCCTAACTCTAAAGCTAACCGTAACCTTAAAACGAACCTTAATCCTAAACCTAACGCAAACTTAACCCTAACCCTAACCTTAACTCAAACCTAACCCAAACCTAACCCTAAAGCTAAACCTAACTTTAAAACTAACCTTAACCCTAACTTTAATGCTAAACTAACCCTAACCCTAACCCTAAACCTAACCCTAACCCTAAAGCAAGACTAACCCTAACCCAAATACTAACCTTAACCCTAACCCTAAACCTAACCTTAATGCAAACCTAACCCTAAGCTTAACGCTAACCATAAAAACCTAACGCTAACCCTAAACCTAACCCAAACCCTAACCGTAACCCTAACCCTAACGCAAACCAAATCTAACCCTAACACTAAGCCTAACCCTATACTTAAAACTAAACTTACCCCTAACCCTAACGCAAACCTATCCCTAACACTAAACCTCACCCTAACCCTAACCCTAAACTTAACCCTAAACCCTAGCCCAAACCCAAACCCTAACCCTAAACCTAACCTTCAAACTAACTTTAACCCTAACCCTAACGCAAACCTAACCCTAACCCTAAACCAAACACTAACCCTAATGCAAACCTAACACTAACCCTAACCCTAACCCAAACCTAACCCTAACCCTAACCCTAACCCTAACCCTAACCCTAACGCAAACCTAACCCTAAACCTAAACATAACCCTAACCCTAACCCTAACCCTAACCCTAACCCTAATGCTAACACTAACACTAACCCTAAAGCATACCTAACCCTAACCCTTATGAAAACCTAAACCTAACCCTAACCCTAACTCTAACGCAACCTAACCCTAACCCTAACCCTAACCCTAACCCTAACCCTAACCTTAACTCTAACCCTAAACCTAACCCTAACCAAAACCTAAACCTAACCCTGAACCTAACCCTAACCCTAACCCTAATCCTAACACTAACCCTAACGCAAACCTAACCCTAACCCTAACCCTAACCCTAAGCCTAACCCTAACCCTAACCCTAACCCTAACGCTAACCTAACCATAACCCTAACCCTAACCCTAACCCTCACGCAAACCTAACCCTAGCCCTAAACCTAACCCTAACCATAACGCAAACCTAACCCTAAACCTAACCCTAACCCTAACCCTAACCCTAACCCTAACCCTTACGCAAAGTTAACCCTAACCCTAACCCTAACGCTAACCCTAAACCTTAGCCCTAACCCTAACCCTAACCCTAACTCTAACCAAACTCAACCTAACCCTAACCCTAACCCTAACCCGAACCCTAATCTTAACACTGCCCAAACTGAAACTTAACAGTAACCCTAACCCTAACACTAACCCTAACGCAAACCTAACCCTACACATAACCGTAAACCTGAAACTAACCCTAACGAAACCTTACCCTAAACCTAACCCTAACCCTAAGTCTAACGCAACCTAACCCTAACCCTAACACTAACCCTAACGCAAACCTAACCCTAAACCTAACCCTAACCAAAACCTAAACCTAACCCTGAACCTAACCCTAACCCTAACCCGAATCCTAACCCTAACGCTAACGCAAACCTAACCCTAACGCTAACCCTAACCCTAACCCTAAGCCTAACCCTAACCCTAACCCTAACCCTAACGCTAACCTAATCCTAACCCTAACCCTAACCCTAACCCTCACGCAAACCTAACCCTAACCCTAAACCTAACCCTAACAATAACGCAAACCTAACCCTAAACCTAACCCTAACCCTAACCCTATCCCTAACCCTAACCCTAACCCTTACGCAAAGTTACCCCTAACCCTAACCCTAACGCTAACCCTAAACCCTAGCCCTAACCCTAACCCTAACCCTAACTCTAACCGAACTCAACCTAACCCTAACCCTAACCCTAACCCGAACACTAAACTTAACACTAACCCTAACTCAAACCTAACAGTAACCCTAACCCTAACCCTAACCCTAACGCAAACCTAACCCTACACATAACCGTAAACC
>NC_142517.1:111400000-111402500 GCF_057876585.1 Rhinolophus sinicus | reverse complement strand
GCAAACCTAACCCTAAACCTAACCCTAACCGATACCTAAACCTAACCCTGAACCTAACCCTAACCCTAACCCTAATCCTAACCCTAACCCTAACGCAAACCTAACCCAAACCCTAACCCTAACCCTAACCCTAAGCCTAACCCTAACCCTAACCCTAACCCTAACCCTAACGCTAACCTAACCCTAACCCTAACCCTAACCCTAACCCTAACCCTCACGCAAACCTAACCCTAACCCTAAACATAACCCTAACCGTAAAGCAAACCTAACCCTAACCCTAACCTTAACCCTAACCCTAACCCTAACCCTAACCCTTACGCAAAGTTAACCCTAACCCTAAAACTAACGCTAACCCTAAACCCTAGCCCTAACCCTAACGCTAACCCTAACTCTAACCGAACTCAACCTAACCCTAACCCTAACCCTAACCCGAACCCTAACCTTAACCCTTACCCTAGCTCAAACCTAACACTAACCCTAACCCTAACCCTAACACTAACGCAAACCTAACCCTAAACATAACCGTAAACCTGAACCTAACCCTAACGCAAACCTTACCCTAACCCTAACCCTAACCCTAACGCAAACTTAACCCTAACCCTAACATTAACCCTAACCCTAACCCTAACCCTAAAGCATAACAAACCCTAACCATAACCCTAATTCTAACCCTAACGCAAACCTAACCCTAACCATAAACCTAACCATAACCCTAAAACAAACCTAACCCTTACCCTAACCCTAAAACAAACCCTAACTTTAACCCTAACCTTAACGTAAACCTAATCCTAAATTAAACGCTAACCATAAAATCTTAACTCTAAACCTAACCCTAACGCTAACCCTAACCATAAACCCTATCGCTATCCCTAACACTAACTCTAACCGTAACACTAACTTTAACGCAAACCTAACCCTAACCCTAACCCTAACCCTAACCCTAACCATAACCCTAACCCAAACCTAATCCTAACGCTAACCCTAACCCAAACCCTAACCCTAATTCTAACACAAACCTAAACTTAACCTAACCCTAACCCTAAAGCATACCTAACCCTAAACCTAACCCTAACGCAAACCTAACGCTAACCCTAACACTAACCGTAAACCTAACCCTAAACCTAACCCTAACCCTAACCCTAACGCAAACCTTTCCCTAAACCTAACCCTAAACAAAACCTAACCCTAACCCTGACCCTAACCCTAACCCTAACCCTAATCCTAACCCTAACCCTAACGCAAACCTAACCCTAACCCTAACCCTAACCCTAACCCTAAACCTAACCCTAACGCTAACCTAACCCTAACCCTAACCCTAACCCTAACCCTAAACCTAACCCTAACGCTAACCTAACCCTAACCCTAACCCTAACCATAAACCAAACCCTAACCCTAACCCTATCCTTAACGTAAACCTAATCCTAAATTAAACGCTAATCATAAACCCCTAACTCTAAACCTAACCCTAACACTAATCCTAACCATAAACCCTATCGCTATCCCTAACCCTAACCCTAACCGTAACCCTAACCTTAACGCAAACCTAACCCTAACCCTAACCCTAACCCTAACCCTAACCCTAACACTAACCCAAACCTAATCCTAACGCTAACCCTAACCCTAACCCTAACCCTAACCCTAATCCTAACACAAACCTAAACTTAACCCTAACCCTAACCCTAAAGCATACCTAACCCTAACCGTAACCCTAACCCTAACGCAAACCTAACCCTAACACTAACCCTAAACCTAACCCTAAACCTAACCCTAAACCTAACCCTAACCCTAACCCTATCCTAACACAAACCTAAACCTAACCTTAACCCTAACCCTAACGCATACCTAACCCTAACCCTCACGCAAACCTAACCCTAAACCTAACCCTAACCCAAGCCTAACCCTAACCCTGACCCTAACCCTAACCCTAACCCTAACCCTAACCCTAATCCTAACCCTAACCCTAACGCAAACCTAACCCTAACCCTAACCCTAACCCTAACACTAACCCTAACTCTAATCCTAAAACATACCTAAACTTAACCCTAACCCTAACCCTAAAGCACACCTAACACTAACCCTAACCCTAACGCACCTAACGCTAACCCTAACCCTAACCCTAAAACTAACCCTAACATTAACCCTAATCATAACATAAACCAAAAACTAAACCTAACCCTAACCCTAACGCATACCTAACCCTAACCCTAACCCTAACCCTCACGCAAAGCTAACCCTAAACCTAACCCTAACCAAAACCTAAACATAACCCTGACCCTAACCCTAACCCTAACCCTAATCCTAACCCTAACCCTAACGCAAACCTAACCCTAAATAACTCTAACCCTAACCCTAACCCTAAAACTAACGCTAACCCTAACGCTAACCTAACCCTAACCCAAACCCTAACCCTAACCCTCACGCAAACCTAACCCTAAACCTAAACATAACCCTAACCCTAACCCTAACCCTAACCCTAACACTAACCCTAACACTAACCCTA
>NC_142517.1:111370000-111390000 GCF_057876585.1 Rhinolophus sinicus | reverse complement strand
AAACCTAACCCTAACACTAACCCTATCCCTAACCCTAATCCTAACACAAACCTAAACCGAACCCTAACCCTACCCCTAACGCATACCTAACCCTAACCCTCACGCAAAACTAACCTTAAACCTAACCCTAACCCAAGCCTAACCCTAAACCTGACCCTAACCCTAACCCTAACCCTAACCCTAACCCTAATCCTAACCCTAACCCTAACGCAAACCTAACCCTAACCCTAACCCTAACCCTCAAGCAAACGTAACCCTAACCCTAAACCTAACCCTAAACCTAACACTAACCCTAACACTAACGCAAACCTAACCCTAAACCTAACCCTAACCGTAACCCTAACCGTAACGCAAACCTAAACCTAACCCTAACCCTAACCCTAATCCTTTCCCTTACCCTAACCCTTACGCATAGCTAACCTTAACCCCAACTCTAAAGCTAACCGTAACCTTAAAACGAACCTTAATCCTAAACCTAACGCAAACTTAACCCTAACCCTAACGTTAACTCAAACCTAACCCAAACCTAACCCTAAAGCTAAACCTAACTTTAAAACTAACCTTAACCCTAACTCTAATGCTAAACTAACCCTAACCCTAACCCTAAACCTAACCCTAACCCTAAAGCAAGCCTAACCCTAACCCAAATACTAACCTTAACCCTAACCCTAAACCTAACCATAATGCAAACCTAACCCTAAGCTTAACGCTAACCATAAAAACCTAACGCTAACCCTAACCCTAACCCAAACCCTAACCGTAACCCTAACCCTAACGCAAACCAAATCTAACCATAACACTAAGCCTAACCCTATCCTTAAAACTAAACTTACCCCTAACCCTAACGCAAACCTATCCCTAACACTAAACCTAACCCTAACCCTAACCCTAAACTTAACCTTAAACCCTAGCCCAAACCCAAACCCTAACCCTAAACCTAACCTTCAAACTAACTTTAACCCTAACCCTAACACAAACTTAACCCTAACCATAAACCAAACACTAACCCTAATGCAAACCTAACACTAACCCTAAACCTAACCCTAACCTTAACCCTAACCCTAACCCTACGCAAACCTAACCCTAAACCTAAACATAACCTTAACCCTAACCCTAACCCTAACCCTAACCCTAACCCTAACCCTAACACTAACCCTAAAGCATACCTAACCCTAACCCTTATGAAAACCTAAACCTAACCCTAACCCTAACCTTAACGCAAAACTACCGCTAACCCTAACCCTAACCCTAAACCTAACCATAAACCTAACCCTAAACCTAACCCTAATCCTAACATAAACCTAAACCTAAACCTAACCCTAAACCTAACGCATACCTAACCCTAACCCTAACCCTAACCCTAACGCAAACCTTTCCCTAAACCTAAACCTAACCCTAACCCTAAACAAAACCTAACCCTAACTCTGACCCTAACCCTAACCCTAACCCTAATCCTAACTCTAACCCTAACCCTAACCCTAACCCTAACGCTAACCTAAACCTAACCCTAACCCTAACCCTAACCCTCACGCAAACCTAACCCTAACCCTAACCCTAAACCTAACCCTAACCCTAACCCTAACCCTAACCCTAACGCTAACCTAAACCTAACCCTAACCCTAACCCTAACCCTCACGCAAACCTAACCCTAACCCTAAACATAACCCTAAACATAACCCTAAACCTAACAATAACCCTAACCCTAACGCAAACCTAACCCTAACCCTAAACCTAACCCTAACCCTAACGCAAACCTAACCCTAAACCTAACCCTAACCCTAACCCTAACCCTTACGCAAACTTAATCCTAACCCTCCCTAACCCTAACCCTAAACCCTAGCCCTAACCCTAACCCTAACCCTTACGCAAAGTTAACCCTAACCCTAAAACTAACGCTAACCGTAAACCCTAGCCCTAACCCTAACCCTAACCCTAACTCTAACCGAACTCAACCTAACCCTAACCCTAACCCTAACGCGAACCCTAACCTTAACCCTTACCCTAGCTCAAACCTAACACTAACCCTAACCCTAACCCTAACACTAACGCAAACCTAACCCTAAACATAACCGTAAACCTGAACCTAACCCTAACGCAAACCTTACCCTAACCCTAACCCCAACCCTAACCCTAACGCAAACTTAACCCTAACCCTAACATTAACCCTAACCCTAACCCTAACCCTAAAGCATAACAAACCCTAACCATAACCCTAATTCTAAACCTAACGCAAACCTAACCCTAACCATAACCCTAACCATAACCCTAACACAAACCTAACCCTAACCCTAACCCTAAAACAAACCCTAACCCTAACCCTAACCTTAACGTAAACCTAATCCTAAATTAAACGCTAACCATAAAATCTTAACTCTAAACCTAACCCTAACCCTAACCCTAACCATAAACCCTATCGCTATCCCTAACCCTAACCCTAACCGTAACCCTAACTTTAACGCAAACCTAACCCTAATCCTAACCCTAACCCTAACCCTAACCCTAACCCTAACCATAACCCTAACCCAAACCTAATCCTAACGCTAACCTTAACCCTAACCCTAACCCTAATCCTAACACAAATCTAAACTTAACCTAACCCTAACCCTAAAGCATACCTAACCCTAACCCTAACCCTAATGCTAACGCAAACCAAACCCTAACCCTAACCCTAACCCTAACCCAAACCCTAACCCTAACCCTAAAGCAAACCTAACCCTAACCCTAAACCTAACCCTAAACCTAACCCTAACCCTAACCCTAACCCTAACCCTAACCCTAAACCTAACCCTAACCCTAACGCAAACCTACCCCTAACTAAACATAACCCTAACCCTAAACCTAACCCTAACCCTAACCCTAATCCTAACCCTGACCCTGACCCTGACCCTAACCCTAACCCTAACCCTAATCCTAACTCTAACCCTAACGCAACCCTAACCCTAACCTAACCCTAACCCTAACCCTAAACCTAACCCTAACGCTAACCTAACCCTAACCCTCACCCTAACACTAACCATCACGCAAACCTAACCCTAACCCTAACCCTAACCCTAACCATTACACTAAGCCTAACAATAACCCTAACCCTAACGCAAACCAAACCCTAACCCTAACCCTAACCCTAACCCTCACGCCAACCTAACCCTAATTCTAAACCTAACCCTAACCATACCCCTAACCCTACCCCTAACTAACCCTAACCCTAATAATACCTACCCCTAACTAACCCTAACCCTAACTAACCCCAAACCTAACAATAACCCTAACCCTAACGCAAACGTAACCCTAACCCTAACCCTAACGCTAACCCTAAACCTAACCCTCACCCTAACCCTATCCCTAACCCTAATCCTAGCACAAACCTAAACCTAACCCTAACCTTAACCCTAACGCATACCGAACCCTAACCATCACGCAAACCTAACCCTAAACCTCACCCTAACCCAAGCCTAACCCTAACCCTGACCCTAAACCTAGCCCTAACCCTAACCCTAATGCTAACCCTAACCCTAATGCTAACCTAACCCTAACCCTAACCCTAACCCTAAACCTAACCCTAACCCTAACCCTAACCCTAACAATAACCAAACCCTAACCCTACCCTAACCCTAACCCTCAAGCAAACCTAACCCTAACCCTAAACCTAACCCTAAAAATAACCCTAAACTTAACACTAACCCTAACCCTAACCAAAACCTAACCCTAACCCTAACCGTAACCCTAACCCTAATCCTAACCCTAACCCTAACCCTAACCCTAACCCTAAACCTAACGCAAACCTAAACCTAAACCTAAACATAAATCTAACCCTAACCCTAACCCTAACCCTAAACCTAACCCTAACCCTAACCCTAACCCTAAGCCTAACCTAACCCTAACACTAACCCTAACGCATACCTAACCCTAACCCTTATGAAAACATAAACCTAACCCTAACCCTAACCTTAACCCTAATCCTAACACAAACCTAAACTTAACCCTAACACTAACCCTAACGCAAACCTTTCCCTAAACCTAACCCTAAACAAAACCTAACCCTAAACCTGAGCCTAACCCTAACCCTAAACCTAATCTTAACCCTAAACCTAACGCAAACCTAACCCTAACCCTAACCCTAACCCTAACCCTAACCCTAACCCTAACCCTAACCCTAACCCTAACGCTAACCTAACCCTAACCCTAACCCTAACCCTAACCTTCACGCAAACCTAACCCTAACCAAAAACCTAACCCTAACCATAACCCTAAACCTAACAATAACCCTAACCCTAACGCAAACCTAACCCTAACCCTAAACCTAACCCTAACCCTAACGCAAACCTAACCCTAAACCTATCCCTAACCCTAACCCTAACCCTAACCCTTACGCAAACTTAACCCTAACCCTATCCCTAACCCTAACCCTAAACCCTAGCCCTAACCCTAACCCTAACCCTAACTGTAACCCGAACTCAACCTAACCCTAACCCTAACCCTAACCCGAAACCTAACCTTAACCCTAACCCTAACCTAACCCTAACCCTAACCCTAACCCTAACCCTAACCCTAACGCAAACCTAAACCTGACCCTAACACTAACACTAACCCTAACGCATACCTAACCTTAACCCTTAGGAAAACCTAACCCTAACCCTAACCCTAACCTTAAACCTAATCCTAACACAAACCTTAACTTAACCCTAACCCTAACCCTAAAGCATACCTAACCCTAACCCTAACCCTAACCCTAACGCAAACCTTACCCTAACCCTAACCCTAACCCTAAACCTAACCCTAAACCTAACGCTAACCCTAACCCTAATCCTAACATAAACCTAACCCTAACCCTAACCCTAACTCTAACGCAACCTAACCCTAACCCTAACCCTAACCCTAACGCAAACCTAACCCTAAACCTAACCCTAACCAAAATCTAAAACTAACCCTGAACCTAACCCTAACCCTAACCCTAATCCTAACCCTAACCCTAACGCAAACCTAACCCTAAACCTAACCCTAACCCTAAGCCTAACCCTAACCCTAACCCAAACCCTACCGCTAACCTAACCCTAACACTAACCCTAAACCTAACCCTCACGCAAATTTAACCCTAACCCTAAACCTAACCCTAACCATAACGCAAAACTAACCCAAAACCTAACCCTAACCCTAACCCTAACCCTAACCCTAACCCTAACCCTTACACAAAGTTAACCCTAACCCTAACCCTAACGCTAACCCTAAACCCTAGCCCTACCACTAACCCTAACCCTAACTCTAACCAAACTCAACCTGACCCTAACCCTAACCCTAACCAGAACCCTAACCTTAACACTAACCCTAACTCAAACCTAACAGTAACCCTAACCCTAACCCTAACCCTAACGCAAACCTAACCCTACACATAACCGTAAACCTGAAACTAACCCTAACGCAAACCTTACCCTAAACCTAACCCTAACCCTAACTCTAACGCAACCTAACCCTAACCCTAACCCTAACCCTAACGCAAACCTAACCCTCAACCTAATCCTAACCAAAACCTAAACCTAACCCTGAACCTAACCCTAACCCTAACCCTAATCCTAACCCTAACCCTCACGCAAACCTAATTCTAACCCTAACCCTAACCCTAACCCTAAGCCTAACCTTAACCCTAACCCTAACGCTAACCTAACCCTAACCCTAACGCTAACCGTAACCCTCACGCAAACCTAACCCTAACCCTAAACCTAACCCTAACCATAGCGCAAACCTAACCCTAAACCTAACCCTAACCCTAACCCTAACCCTAACCCTAACCCTTACGCAAAGTTAACCCTAACCCTAACCCTAACGCTAACCCTAAACCCTAGCCCTAACCCTAACCCTAACCCTAACTCTAACCGAACTCAACCTAACCCTAACCCTAACCCTAACCCGAACCCTAAACTTAACACTAACCCTAACTCAAACCTAACAGTAACCCTAACCCTAACCCTAACCCTAACGCAAACCTAAACCTACACATAACCGCAAAACTGAAACTAACCCTAACGCAAACCTTACCTTAACCCTATCCCTAACCCTAACCCTAACGCAAACCTAACCCTAACCCTAACACTAACCCTAACCCTAACCCTAAAGCATAACAAACCCTAACCATAACCCTAACTGTAATCCTAACCCTAACGCAAACCTAACCCTAACCATAACCCTAACACAAACCTAACCCTAACCCTAACCCTACCCTAACCCTAACCCTAACCCTAACCCTAACCCTAACACTAAACAAAAACCTAACCTTAACCCTAACCCTAACCTAACCCTAACCTTAACCCTAACACTAACCCTAACCCTACCCTAACCCTAACCCTAAACCTAACCCTAACCCTAAACCCTAAACCTCACCCTAACCTAAGAGTAACGCTAATCCTAACTCTAACCAAAGCCTAACTCTTACCCTAAACCTAACCCTAACCCTAACAATAACCCTAACGCATACCTAACCCTAACCCTAACCCTAATCCTAACCCTAACCCTAACGCAAACCTAACCCTAACCCTAAATCTAACCCTCACCCGAAACCTAACCCTAACGCTAACCTAACCCTAACCCTAACCCTAACCCTCAAGCAAACCTAACCCTAACCCTAAACCTAACCCTAAACCTAACACTAACCCTAACCCTAACGCAAACCTAACCCTAAACCTAACCCTAAAAGTAACCCTAACCGTAATGCAAACCTAAACCTAACCCTAACCCTAACCCTAATCCTAACCCTTACCCTAACCCTAACGCATAGCTAACCTTAACCCTAACTCTAAAGCTAACCGTAACCTTAAAACGAACCTTAATCCTAAACCTAACGCAAACTTAACCCTAACCCTAACCATAACTCAAACCTAACCCAAACCTAACCCTAAAGCTAAACCTAACTTTAAAACTAATTTTAACCCAACTCTAATGCTAAACTAACCCTAACCCTAACCCTAAACCTAACCCTAACCCTAAAGCAAGCCTAACACTAACCGTAATACTAACCTTAACCCTAACCCTAAACCTAACCTTAATGCAAACCTAACCCTAAACTTAACGCTAAACATAAAAACCTAACGCTAAACCTAACCTTAACCCAAACCCTAACCGTAACCCTAACCCTAACGCAAACCAAATCTAACCCTGACACTAAGCCTAACCCTATCCTTAAAACTAAACTTACCCCTAACCCTAACGCAAACCTATCCCTAACACTAACCCTAACCCTAACCATAATCCTAATCCTATCATAAACCTAAACCTAAACCTAACCCTAACCCTAACGCATACCTAACCCTAACCCTAACCCTAACCATGACGCAAACCTTTCCCTAAACTTAACCCTAAACAAAACCTAACCCTAACCCTGACCCTAACCCTAACCCTAACGCTAACCTAACCCTAAACCTAACCCTAACCCTAACCTTCACGCAAACCTAACCTTAACCCTAAACCTAACCCTAACCTTAACCCTAAACCTAACAATAACCCTAACCCTAACACAAACCTAACCCTAACCCTAAACCTAACCCTAACCCTGACGCAAACTTAACCCTAACCCTAACATTAACCCTAACCCTAACCCTAACCCTAAAGCATAACAAACCCTAACCATAACCCTAATTCTAACCCTAACGCAAACCTTACCCTAACCCTAACCCCAACCCTAACCCTAACGCAAACTTAACCCTAACCCTAACATTAACCCTAACCCTAACCCTAACCCTAAAGAATAACAAACCCTAACCATAACCCTAATTCTAACCCTAACGCAAACCTAACCCTAACCATAACCCTAACCATAACCCTAACACAAACCTAACCCTAACCCTAACCCTAAAACAAACCCTAACCCTAACCCTAACCTTAACGTAAACCTAATCCTAAATTAAACGCTAACCATAAAATCTTAACTCTAAACCTAACCCTAACCCTAACCCTAACCATAAACCCTATCGCTATCCCTAACCCTAACCCTAACCGTAACCCTAACTTTAACGCAAACCTAACCCTAATCCTAACCCTAACCCTAACCCTAACCCTAACCCTAACCATAACCCTAACCCAAACCTAATCCTAACGCTAACCTTAACCCTAACCCTAACCCTAATCCTAACACAAATCTAAACTTAACCTAACCCTAACCCTAAAGCATACCTAACCCTAACCCTAACCCTAATGCTAACGCAAACCAAACCCTAACCCTAACCCTAACCCAAACCCTAACCCTAACCCTAACGCAAACCTAACCCTAACCCTAACCTAACCCTAAACCTAACCCTAACCCTAACCCTAACCCTAACCCTAACCCTAAACCTAACCCTAACCCTAACGCAAACCTACCCCTAAAACTAAACATAACCCTAACCCTAAACCTAACCCTAACCCTAACCCTAATCCTAACGCTGACCCTGACCCTGACCCTAACCATAACCCTAACCCTAACCCTAACCCTAACCCTAACCCTAACACTAAGCCTAACCTAACCCTAACACTAACCCTAACGCATACCTAACCCTAACCCTTATGAAAACATAAACCTAACCCTAACCCTAACCTTAACCCTAATCCTAACACAAACCTAAACTTAACCCTAACACTAACCCTAACGCAAACCTTTCCCTAAACCTAACCCTAAACAAAACCTAATCCTAACCCTGAGCCTAACCCTAACCCTAAACCTAATCTTAACCCTAACCCTAACGCAAACCTAACCCTAACCCTAACCCTAACCCTTACGCAAAGTTAACCCTAACCCTAACCCTAACGCTAACCCTAAACCCTAGCCCTAACCCTAACCCTAACCCTAACTCTAACCGAACTCAACCTAACCCTAACCCTAACCCTAACCCGAACCCTAAACTTAACACTAACCCTAACTCAAACCTAACAGTAACCCTAACCCTAACCCTAACCCTAACGCAAACCTAAACCTACACATAACCGCAAAACTGAAACTAACCCTAACGCAAACCTTACCTTAACCCTATCCCTAACCCTAACCCTAACGCAAACCTAACCCTAACCCTAACACTAACCCTAACCCTAACCCTAAAGCATAACAAACCCTAACCATAACCCTAACTGTAATCCTAACCCTAACGCAAACCTAACCCTAACCATAACCCTAACACAAACCTAACCCTAACCCTAACCCTACCCTAACCCT
Source organism: Rhinolophus sinicus (assembly GCF_057876585.1). NCBI lineage: Eukaryota > Metazoa > Chordata > Mammalia > Chiroptera > Rhinolophidae > Rhinolophus > Rhinolophus sinicus. The sequence continues at coordinate 111,380,834 of NC_142517.1, read as the reverse complement.
AACCCTAACCCTAACCCTAACCCTAACACTAAACAAAAACCTAACCTTAACCCTAACCCTAACCTAACCCTAACCTTAACCCTAACACTAACCCTAACCCTACCCTAACCCTAACCCTAAACCTAACCCTAACCCTAAACCCTAAACCTCACCCTAACCTAAGAGTAACCCTAATCCTAACTCTAACCAAAGCCTAACTCTTACCCTAAACCTAACCCTAACCCTAACAATAACCCTAACGCATACCTAACCCTAACCCTAACCCTAATCCTAACCCTAACCCTAACGCAAACCTAACCCTAACCCTAAACCTAACCCTCACCCGAAACCTAACCCTAACGCTAACCTAACCCTAACCCTAACCCTAACCCTCAAGCAAACCTAACCCTAACCCTAAACCTAACCCTAAACCTAACACTAACCCTAACCCTAACGCAAACCTAACCCTAAACCTAACCCTAAACGTAACCCTAACCGTAATGCAAACCTAAACCTAACCCTAACCCTAACCCTAATCCTAACCCTTACCCTAACCCTAACGCATAGCTAACCTTAACCCTAACTCTAAAGCTAACCATAACCTTAAAACGAACCTTAATCCTAAACCTAACGCAAACTTAACCCTAACCCTAACCATAACTCAAACCTAACCCAAACCTAACCCTAAAGCTAAACCTAACTTTAAAACTAATTTTAACCCAACTCTAATGCTAAACTAACCCTAACCCTAACCCTAAACCTAACCCTAACCCTAAAGCAAGCCTAACACTAACCGTAATACTAACCTTAACCCTAACCCTAAACCTAACCTTAATGCAAACCTAACCCTAAACTTAACGCTAAACATAAAAACCTAACGCTAAACCTAACCTTAACCCAAACCCTAACCGTAACCCTAACCCTAACGCAAACCAAATCTAACCCTAACACTAAGCCTAACCCTATCCTTAAAACTAAACTTACCCCTAACCCTAACGCAAACCTATCCCTAACACTAACCCTAACCCTAACCATAATCCTAATCCTATCATAAACCTAAACCTAAACCTAACCCTAACCCTAACGCATACCTAACCCTAACCCTAACCCTAACCATGACGCAAACCTTTCCCTAAACTTAACCCTAAACAAAACCTAACCCTAACCCTGACCCTAACCCTAACCCTAACGCTAACCTAACCCTAAACCTAACCCTAACCCTAACCTTCACGCAAACCTAACCTTAACCCTAAACCTAACCCTAACCTTAACCCTAAACCTAACAATAACCCTAACCCTAACACAAACCTAACCCTAACCCTAAACCTAACCCTAACCCTGACGCAAACTTAACCCTAACCCTAACATTAACCCTAACCCTAACCCTAACCCTAAAGCATAACAAACCCTAACCATAACCCTAATTCTAACCCTAACGCAAACCTTACCCTAACCCTAACCCCAACCCTAACCCTAACGCAAACTTAACCCTAACCCTAACATTAACCCTAACCCTAACCCTAACCCTAAAGCATAACAAACCCTAACCATAACCCTAATTCTAACCCTAACGCAAACCTAACCCTAACCATAACCCTAACCATAACCCTAACACAAACCTAACCCTAACCCTAACCCTAAAACAAACCCTAACCCTAACCCTAACCTTAACGTAAACCTAATCCTAAATTAAACGCTAACCATAAAATCTTAACTCTAAACCTAACCCTAACCCTAACCCTAACCATAAACCCTATCGCTATCCCTAACCCTAACCCTAACCGTAACCCTAACTTTAACGCAAACCTAACCCTAATCCTAACCCTAACCCTAACCCTAACCCTAACCCTAACCATAACCCTAACCCAAACCTAATCCTAACGCTAACCTTAACCCTAACCCTAACCCTAATCCTAACACAAATCTAAACTTAACCTAACCCTAACCCTAAAGCATACCTAACCCTAACCCTAACCCTAATGCTAACGCAAACCAAACCCTAACCCTAACCCTAACCCAAACCCTAACCCTAACCCTAACGCAAACCTAACCCTAACCCTAAACCTAACCCTAAACCTAACCCTAACCCTAACCCTAACCCTAACCCTAACCCTAAACCTAACCCTAACCCTAACGCAAACCTACCCCTAAAACTAAACATAACCCTAACCCTAAACCTAACCCTAACCCTAACCCTAATCCTAACCCTGACCCTGACCCTGACCCTAACCCTAACCCTAACCCTAACCCTAACCCTAACCCAAACCCTAACCCTAAGCCTAACCTAACCCTAACACTAACCCTAACGCATACCTAACCCTAACCCTTATGAAAACATAAACCTAACCCTAACCCTAACCTTAACCCTAATCCTAACACAAACCTAAACTTAACCCTAACACTAACCCTAACGCAAACCTTTCCCTAAACCTAACCCTAAACAAAACCTAACCCTAACCCTGAGCCTAACCCTAACCCTAAACCTAATCTTAACCCTAACCCTAACGCAAACCTAACCCTAACCCTAACCCTAACCCTAACCCTAACCCTAACCCTAACCCTAACCCTAACGCTAACCTAACCCTAACCCTAACCCTAACCCTAACCCTCACGCAAACCTAACCCTAACCAAAAACCTAACCCTAACCATAACCCTAAACCTAACAATAACCATAACCCTAACGCAAACCTAACCCTAACCCTAAACCTAACCCTAACCCTAACGCAAACCTAACCCTAAACCTATCCCTAACCCTAACCCTAACCCTAACCCTAAAGCATACCTAACCCTAACCCTAACCCTAACCCTAACGCAAACCTTACCCTAACCCTAACCCTAACCCTAAACCTAACCCTAAACCTAACGCTAACCCTAACCCTAATCCTAACATAAACCTAACCCTAACCCTAACCCTAACTCTAACGCAACCTAACCCTAACCCTAACCCTAACCCTAACGCAAACCTAACCCTAAACCTAACCCTAACCAAAATCTAAAACTAACCCTGAACCTAACCCTAACCCTAACCCTAATCCTAACCCTAACCCTAACGCAAACCTAACCCTAAACCTAACCCTAACCCTAAGCCTAACCCTAACCCTAACCCAAACCCTACCGCTAACCTAACCCTAACACTAACCCTAAACCTAACCCTCACGCAAATTTAACCCTAACCCTAAACCTAACCCTAACCATAACGCAAAACTAACCCTAAACCTAACCCTAACCCTAACCCTAACCCTAACCCTAACCCTTACACAAAGTTAACCCTAACCCTAACCCTAACGCTAACCCTAAACCCTAGCCCTACCACTAACCTTAACCCTAACTCTAACCAAACTCAACCTGACCCTAACCCTAACCCTAACCTGAACCCTAACCTTAACACTAACCCTAACTCAAACCTAACAGTAACCCTAACCCTAACCCTAACCCTAACGCAAACCTAACCCTACACATAACCGTAAACCTGAAACTAACCCTAACGCAAACCTTACCCTAAACCTAACCCTAACCCTAACTCTAACGCAACCTAACCCTAACCCTAACCCTAACCCTAACGCAAACCTAACCCTCAACCTAATCCTAACCAAAACCTAAACCTAACCCTGAACCTAACCCTAACCCTAACCCTAATCCTAACCCTAACCCTCACGCAAACCTAATTCTAACCCTAACCCTAACCCTAACCCTAAGCCTAACCTTAACCCTAACCCTAACGCTAACCTAACCCTAACCCTAACGCTAACCGTAACCCTCACGCAAACCTAACCCTAACCCTAAACCTAACCCTAACCATAGCGCAAACCTAACCCTAAACCTAACCCTAACCCTAACCCTAACCCTAACCCTAACCCTTACGCAAAGTTAACCCTAACCCTAACCCTAACGCTAACCCTAAACCCTAGCCCTAACCCTAACCCTAACCCTAACTCTAACCGAACTCAACCTAACCCTAACCCTAACCCTAACCCGAACCCTAAACTTAACACTAACCCTAACTCAAACCTAACAGTAACCCTAACCCTAACCCTAACCCTAACGCAAACCTAAACCTACACATAACCGCAAAACTGAAACTAACCCTAACGCAAACCTTACCTTAACCCTATCCCTAACCCTAACCCTAACGCAAACCTAACCCTAACCCTAACACTAACCCTAACCCTAACCCTAAAGCATAACAAACCCTAACCATAACCCTAACTGTAATCCTAACCCTAACGCAAACCTAACCCTAACCATAACCCTAACACAAACCTAACCCTAACCCTAACCCTACCCTAACCCTAACCCTAACCCTAACCCTAACCCTAACACTAAACAAAAACCTAACCTTAACCCTAACCCTAACCTAACCCTAACCTTAACCCTAACACTAACCCTAACCCTACCCTAACCCTAACCCTAAACCTAACCCTAACCCTAAACCCTAAACCTCACCCTAACCTAAGAGTAACCCTAATCCTAACTCTAACCAAAGCCTAACTCTTACCCTAAACCTAACCCTAACCCTAACAATAACCCTAACGCATACCTAACCCTAACCCTAACCCTAATCCTAACCCTAACCCTAACGCAAACCTAACCCTAACCCTAAACCTAACCCTCACCCGAAACCTAACCCTAACGCTAACCTAACCCTAACCCTAACCCTAACCCTCAAGCAAACCTAACCCTAACCCTAACACTAACACGAATCCTAACGCATACCTAACCCTAACCCTTATGAAAACCTAACACTAACCCTAACCATAACCCTAAACCTAACACTAAACCTAACCCTAACCCTAACTCTAATCTTAACATAAACCTAAACCTAACCCTAACCCTAACTCTAACGCAACCTAACCCTAACCCTAACCCAAACCCTAACGCAAACCTAACCCTTAAACTAACCCTAACCAAAACCTAAACCTAACCCTGAACCTAACCCTAACCCTAACCCTAATCCTAACCCTACCCTAATCTATCCCTAACCCTAACACTAACCCTAAACCCTAAACCTAACCCTAACCCTAACGCAAACCAACCCTAACCCTAACCCTAACCCTAACCCTTACCCTAACCCTAAACCCTAGCCCTAACCCTAACCATAACCATAACCCTAACCCTAAACCTAACTCAACCTAACCCTAACCCTAACACTAAACCGAAACGTAATTTAACCCTAACCCTAACCTAACCTTAACCCTAACCCTAACCCTAACCCTAACCCTACCCTTACACTAAACCTAATCCTAAACCTAAAACGAAACCTAACCCTAACCCTAACCCTAACCCTAACCCTAACCCTAACCCTAACACTAACCTTACACTAACCCTAACCCTAACCCTAAACCTAAACCTAATCATAAACCGAAACCTAACCCTAACACTTACGCAAATCTAACCCTAACCTAACCAAACCCCAACCGTAAACCTAAGGCAAACCTAACCCTAACCCTAACCCTAACCCTAGCCCTAACCCTTACGCAAACCTAACCCTAACCCTAACCCTAACCCTAACCCTAAACCCTAGCCCTAACCCTAACCTTAACCCTAAACCGACACCTAATCTTGAACCTAACCCTAACCTAACCCTAACCCTACCCTAACCCTAACTCTAACGCTAACCCTAACCCTAACCCTACCCTAACCCTAACCCTAACCCTAAACCGAAACCTAACCTTAAACATAACCCTAACCCTAACCCTAACCCTAACCCTACCCTAAACCTATCCCTAACCCTAACCCTAACCCTAACCCTAAACCGAAACCTAAACTTAACCCTAACCCTAAATCTAACCCTAACCCTAACCCTACATTAACCCTAACCCTAACCCTAAACCTAACCCTAAACCAAAACATAACCTTAACCCAAACCCTACCCTAACACTAACCAAAACCTACCCTAACCATAACCCTAACCCTACCCTAACCCTAACCCTAATCCTAACCCTAACCCTAAACCGAAACCTAAACTTAACCCTAACCCTACCCTAAACCTAACCCTAACACTAACCCTAAACCTAAAACGAAACCTAACCCTAACCCTAACCCTAACCCTAACCCTAACACTAACCCTACCCTAACCTTAACCCTAACACTAACCCTAACCCTAAACCGAAAACTAACCCTAACCCTAACCCTAACCCTAACCCTAACCCTAACCCTACCCTAAACCTAACCCTAACACTAACACTAACCCTAACCCTAAACCGAAACCGAAACTTAACATAACCCTAACTTTAACCCTAACCCTAACCCTAACCCTTACGCAAAGTTAACCCTAACCCTAACCCTAACCCTAACCCTAACCCTAAACCCTAGCCCTAACCCTAACCCTAACCCTAACTCTAACCGAACTCAACCTAAGCCTAACCCTAACCCTAACCCGAACCTAACCTTAACACTAACCCTAACTCAAACCTAACACTAACCCTAACCCTAACCCTAACCCTAACCCTAACGCAAACCTAAACCTAACCCTAACACTAACACGAATCCTAACGCATACCTAACCCTAACCCTTATGAAAACCTAACACTAACCCTAACCCTAACCCTAAACCTAACCCTAAACCTAACCCTAACCCTAACTCTAATCTTAACATAAACCTAAACCTAACCCTAACCCTAACTCTAACGCAACCTAACCCTAACCCTAACCCAAACCCTAACGCATACCTAACCCTTAAACTAACCCTAACCAAAACCTAAACCTAACCCTGAACCTAACCCTAACCCTAACCCTAATCCTAACCTTACCCTAATCTATCCCTAACCCTAACACTAACCCTAAACCCTAAACCTAACCCTAACCCTAACGCAAACCAACCCTAACCCTAACCCTAACCCTAACCCTTACCCTAACCCTAAACCCTAGCCCTAACCCTAACCATAACCATAACCCTAACCCTAACCCTAACTCAACCTAACCCTAACCCTAACACTAAACCGAAACGTAATTTAACCCTAACCCTAACCTAACCTTAACCCTAACCCTAACCCTAACCCTAACCCTACCCTTACACTAAACCTAACCCTAACCCTAATCCTAAACCTAAAACGAAACCTAACCATAACCCTAACCCTAAACCTAAAACGAAAACTAACCATAACCCTAACCCTAACCCTAACCCTAACACTAACCTTACACTAACCCTAACCCTAACCCTAAACCTAAACCTAATCATAAACCGAAACCTAACCCTAACACTTACGCAAATCTAACCCTAACCCTAACCAAACCCCAACCGTAAACCTAACCAAACCCTAATCCTAAACCTAAACCGAAACCTAAACTTAACCCTAACCCTAAATCTAACCCTAACCCTAACCCTACATTAACCCTAACCCTAACCCTAAACCTAACCCTAAACCAAAACATAACCTTAACCCAAACCCTACCCTAACACTAACCAAAACCTACCCTAACCATAACCCTAACCCTACCCTAACCCTAACCCTAATCCTAACCCTAACCCTAAACCGAAACCTAAACTTAACCCTAACCCTACCCTAAACCTAACCCTAACACTAACCCTAAACCTAAAACGAAACCTAACCCTAACCCTAACCCTAACCCTAACCCTAACCCTAACACTAACCCTACCCTAACCTTAACCCTAACACTAACCCTAACCCTAAACCGAAACCTAACCCTAACCCTAACTCTAACCCTAACCCTAACCCTACCCTAAACCTAACCCTAACACTAACACTAACCCTAACCCTAAACCGAAACCTAAACTTAACCCTAACCCTACCCTAAACCTAACCCTAACACTAACCCTAAACCTAAAACGAAACCTAACCCTAACCCTAACCCTAACCCTAACCCTAACACTAACCCTACCCTAACCTTAACCCTAACACTAACCCTAACCCTAAACCGAAAACTAACCCTAACCCTAACCCTAACCCTAACCCTAACCCTAACCCTACCCTAAACCTAACCCTAACACTAACACTAACCCTAACCCTAAACCGAAACCGAAACTTAACATAACCCTAACTTTAACCCTAACCCTAACCCTAACCCTTACGCAAAGTTAACCCTAACCCTAACCCTAACCCTAACCCTAACCCTAAACCCTAGCCCTAACCCTAACCCTAACCCTAACTCTAACCGAACTCAACCTAAGCCTAACCCTAACCCTAACCCGAACCTAACCTTAACACTAACCCTAACTCAAACCTAACCCTAACCCTAACCCTAACCCTAACGCAAACCTAACCTTAAACATGACCTTAAACCTGAACGTAACCCTAACGCAAACCTTACCCTAACCATAACCCTAACCCTAACCCTAACGCAAACATAAACCTAACCCTAACACTAACCCAAAACTAACCCTAACCATAAAGCATAACAAAACCTAACCATAACCCTAACCCTAATCCTAACCCTAACGCAAACCTAACCCTAACCATAACCCTAACACAAACCTAACCCTAACCCTAACCCTACCCTAACCCTAACCCTAACCCTAACCCTAACCCTAAACAAAAACCTAACGTTAACCCTAACCCTAACCCAACCCTAACCTTAACCCTAACACTAACCCTAACCCTACCCTAACCCTAACCCTAAACCTAACCCTAACCTAAGAGTAACCCTAATCCTAACTCTAACCATAGCCTAACTCTTACCATAAACCTAACCCTAACCCTAACAATAACCCTAACGCATACCTAACCCTAACCCTTACGCAATCCTAATCCTAACGCTAAATCTAACCCTAACCCTAACCCTAATATTAACACAAACATAAACTTAACCCTAACCCTAACCCTAAAGCATACCTAACCCTAACCCTAACACTAACCCTAACGCAAACCTAACCCGAACCCTAACCCTAACCCTAAACCTAACCCTTACACTAACCCTATCCCTAACCCTAATCCTAACACAAACCTAAACCTAACCCTAACCCTAACCCTAACGCATACCTAACCCTAACCGTCACGCAAACCTAACCCTAAACCTAACCCTAACCAAAGCCTAACCCTAAACCTGACCCTAACCCTAACCCTAACCCTAACCCTAATCCTAACCCTAACCCTAACGCAAACCTAACCCTAACCCTAACCCTAACCCTCACCCTAAACCTAACCCTAACGCTAACCTAACCCTAACCCTAACCCTAACCCTCACCCTAAACCTAACCCTAACCTTAAACCTAACCCTAACAATAACCCTAGACTTAACACTAACCCTAAGCCTAACGCAAACCTAACTCTAACCCTAACCCTAATCCTAACCCTTACCCAAACCCTAACGCATAGCTAACCTTAACCCTAACTCTAAAGCTAACCGTAACCTTAAAACTAACCTTAATCCTAAACCTAACGCAAACCTAACCCTAACCCTAACCTTAACTCAAACCTAACCCAAACCTTACCCAGAAGCTAAACCTAACTTTAAAACTAACCTTAACCCTAACTCTAATGCTAAACTAAGCCTAACCCTAACCCTAAACCTAACCCTAACCCTAAAGCAAGCCTAACCCTAACCCAAATACTAACCTTAACCCTAACCCTAAACCTAACCTTAATGCAAACCTAACCCTATACTTAACGCTAACCATAGAAACCTAACGCTAACCCTAACCCTAAACCTAACTCTAACCCTAAATTTAACCCTAAACCCTAGCCCTAACCCAAACCCTCACCCTAAACCTAACCATCAAGCTAACTTCAACCCTAACCCTAACGCAAACCTAACCCTAACCCTGAAACAATCATTAACCCTAACGCAAACCTAACACTAACCCTAACCCTAACCCTAAACCTAACGCAAATCTAACACTTACCCTAACCCTAAAACTAACCCTAAACTTAAAACTAACCTTAACACTAACCCTAACCCTAACGCTAACCTAACCCTAACCCTAACCCTAACCCTATCCCAAAACCTAAGTCTAACCTAACCCTAACCCTTACACTAAACCCTAACCGTAACCCTAACGATAACCCTAGCCCTAACCCTTACGCAAACATAAGCTTAACCCTAACCCTAACCTAACCTTTACCCTAACCCTACCCTAACCCTAACCATAAACTTAACCCTAACCCTAACCCTAACCCTATCCCTAACGCAAACCTAACCCTAACCCTAAACCTAACCCTAGCCCTAACCCTTAGGCAAACCTAACCTTAATCCTAACCCTAACCTAACCTTTACCATAACCCTACCCTAACCCTAACCCTAACCCTAACCCTAACCCTACCCTAACCCTAATCCTAACCCTAACCCTAGCCCTAAACTGAAACCCATCCTTAACGCTAAACCTAACCTAACCATAACCCTAACCCTAACCCTAACTCTAACCTTACCCTAACACTAACCATAACTCTAAACCTAATCCTAACCCTAACACTAACGCAAAACTAAACCTAACCCTAAACCTAACCCTAAACCTAACGAAACCTAACCTTAAACCTAACACTAAGCCTTACGCAATCCTAACCCTAACCGTATGCCTAACCCTAAACATAACCCTAAACCTAAACCAAACCTTAATGCAAACCTAACCCTAAAATTAACGCTAACCATAAAAACCTAACGCTAACCTTAACCCTACCCAAACCCTAACCGTAACCCTAACCCTAACGCAAAACAAATCTAACCATAACACTAAGCCTAACCCTAACCTTAAAACTAAACTTACCCATAACCCTAACGCAAACCTATCCCTAACCCTGACCCTAAACCTAACCCAATCCTTCAAACTAACTTTAACCCTCAGCCTAATGCAAACCTAACCCTAACCCTAAACCAAACACTAACCCTAAGGCAAACCTAACACTAACCCTAACCCTAACCCTAATCCTAACGCAAATCTAACACTTAACCTAACCCAAAAGC
>NC_142517.1:111355000-111357500 GCF_057876585.1 Rhinolophus sinicus | reverse complement strand
CAAACCTAACCCTAAACTTAACGCTAACCATAAAAACCTAACGCTAACTCTACCTTAACCCGAACCCTAACCGTAACCCTAAACCTAACGCAAACCTAAGACTAACCGTAACCCTAACCCAAACCCTAACACAAACTTAACCCTAACCCTAACCCTAACCCTAACGCAAACCTAAACCTAACCTTAAACCTAAACCTAACCCTAACCTTAACCCTAACCCTAACCCAAAAAAAAACCTAACACTAAACCTTACCCTAAGCCTAACCCTAAACAAAACCCTAACGCTAAACCTAACCTTAACGCAAACCTAATCCTAAACTTAACGCTAACCATAAAACCCTATGGCTAAACCTTACCCTAACCCTAACCCTAACCCTAAACCCTATCGCTATTCCTAAACCTAACCCTAACCGTAACCCTAACCGTAACGCAAACCTAACCCTAACCCTAACCCTTACCCTAACCCTAACCCTAAAGCTAACCGTAACCATAACACTAACCTTAATCCTAACCCTAACGCAAACCTAACCCTGTCCCTAACCCTAACCTTAACCCTAACCATAACCCTAACTCAAACCTAACCCTAACCCTAACCCTAAAGCTAACCCTAACCTTAAAACTAACCTTAACCCTAACCCTAATGCTAACCTAACCCTAACCCTAACCTTAACCCTAACGGAAACCTAACCCTAACCCTAACCCTAACCATAACTCTAAACCTAATCCTAACCCTAACACTAACGGAAACCTAAAATTAACCCTAACCCTAACCCTAAGCCTAACGCAATCCTAACCCTAAACCTATGCCTAACCATAAACATAACCCTAACCCTAACCTAACCTTAATGCAAACCTAACCCTAAACATAACGCTAACCATAAAAACCTAACGCTAACCCTAACCCTACTCAAACCCTAACCGTAACCCTAACCATAACGCAAACCAAATCTAACCCTAACCCTAAGCCTAACCCTAACCTTAAAACTAAACTTACCCATAAACTTAACGAAAACCTATCCCTAACCCTAACCCTAACGCTAACACTAAACTTAACCCTAAACCCTAGCCCTAAGCCAAACCCTAACCCTAAACCTAACCTTCAAACTAACTTTAAACCTAACCCTAACGCAAACCAACCCCTAACCCTAAACCAAACACTAACCCTAACACTAACCCTAAACCTAACGCAAATCTAACACTTAACCTAACCCTAAAGCTAACCCTAACTTTAAAACTACCCTTAACCCTAACCCTAACGCTAACCTAACCCTAACTCTAACCCTAAACCTAACTCTAACCCTAACCCTACACAAACCTAACCCTAACCCTAAACCTAACCCTAAACCTAACCTTAAAACTAACACTAACCCTAACCCTAACGCAAACCTAAACCTAACCTTAACACTAACACTAACCCTAACGCCCACCTAAACCTAGCCCTAACCCTAACCATAAGCCTAACCCTACCTCAACCTAACCCTAACCCTAACCCTACCCGATACCTAAACTTAACCCAAACCCAACCTAACCCTAACCCTAACCCTAACCCTAACGCAAACCTAACCCTAAACCTAACCCTAACCCTATCCCTAATCCTAAACCCTATCGCTATCCCTAACCCTAACCCTAACCGTAACCCTAATCGTAACGCAAACCTAACCCTAACCATAACCCTAACCCTAATCCTAACACTTAACCTAACCCTAACGCAAACCTAACACTAACACTAACCCTAAAGCTAACAGAAACCTTAAAACTAACCATAATCCTAACCCTAACGCAAAACTAACACTAACCCTAGCCCTAACCCTAACCCTAACCCTAACCCTAATCCTAACTCAAACCTAACCCTAACCCTAACCCTAAATCTAACCCTAATGCAAATCTAACACTTACCCTAACCCTAAAGCTAACCCTAAACTTAAAACTAACCTTAACCCTAACCCTAACGCAAACCTAACCCTAACCCTAACCCTAACCCTAAAAACTAGCAAATACCCTAACCATAACCATATCACTACATCAAACTAACCCTAACCCTAACCCTAACCCATTTCCTAACCTTAACCCTAATCCAAACATAACACTAACCCTAACCCGAACCCTAACGCTAACCGAACCCCTAACCTAACCATAACCCTAACCCTAACCCTAACGCAAACCTAACCCTATCCCTAACCCTAACCCTAACGCAAACCTAACCCTAACACTAACCCTAACCCTAACCCTAACCCTAACGCGAAGCTAAACCTAACGCTAACCCTAACCCTAACCCTAACGCATACCTAACCCTTAACCTAACCCTAACCCTAACCCTAACGCAAACCTAACCCTAACCCTAACCCTAACCCTAACCCTAAGCCTAACGCAAACCTAAACATAACCCTAACCCTAAGCCTAACCCTAAACCAAAACCTAACCCTAACCCTAACGCAAACCTAACCCTAACCCTAACCCTAACCCAATCCCTAACCCTTACGCAAACCTAACCTTAACACTA
>NC_142517.1:111332500-111350000 GCF_057876585.1 Rhinolophus sinicus | reverse complement strand
ACCCTAACCCTAAACCTAACCCAAACCCTAACAATAACGCAAACCTAGCCCTAACCCTAACCCTAATCCTAACCCTAAACCTAACCCTAACCCTAACCCTAACGCAAACTTAACCCTAACCTTAACCCTAACACTATTCCTAACCTTAAAGCCAATCTAACCCTAACCCCTACCCTAACCCTAACCCTAACCCTAATCCTAACCCACACTTAACACTAACCCTAACGATAACCCTAACGCAAAACTAACACTAACCCGAACCCTATACCTAACGAAAACCTAACCCTAACCCTAACGCTAACCCTAACCGTAATCCTAAACCTAACCCTAAACCCTAACCCTAACCCTAACCCTAACCATGACGCAAATCTAACCCTAAACCTAATCCTAACCCTAAACCTAAACCTAACCCGAACCCGAACGCAAACCTAACGATAACCTTAAACCTAACCTTAACGCTAACGCAAACCTAAGCCTAACCCTAAACCTAACCCAAACCCTAACAATAACGCAAACCTAGCCCTAACCCTAACCAGAATCCTGATCCTAAACCTAACCCTAACCCTAACCTTAACCCTAACACTATCCCTAACCTTAACGTCAACCTAACCCTAACCCCTACCCTAACCCTAACCCTATCCCTAACCTAACCCTTACGCAAATCTACCCTAACCCTAACCCTAACAATAACCATAACACTAAACCCTTGCCCTAACCCTAACCTAAGCCTAACTCTTACCCTAACCCTATCCCTAAACCTAAACCTAACCTTAACCCTAACTCAAACCTAACCCTAAACCTAATTCTAACCCTAACCCTAACGCAAACCTAACCCTAACCATAACTCTAACCCTAACCCTAACACAAACCTAACCCTAACCCTAACCCTAAACCCAACCCTAAACCTAATCCTAACACTAACACTAACGCAAACCTAAACATAAACCTAACCATAACCCTAACCCTAACCCTAACGCAAACCTAACGCTAACCCTAACCCTAACCCTAATGCAATCCTAAACCTAACCCTAAACCTATGCCTAACCCTAAACCTAACCCTAACCCTAAACATAACCTTAACGCAAACCTAACCCTAACCCTAACACTAACGCTAAACCCTTGCCCTATCCCTAACCCTAACCCTAACCGTAACCCTAATCCTAACGCAAACCTAACCCTAACCCTAACACTGAACATAAACCTAACCATAAAACTAAACTTAACCCTAACACTAAGGCAAAGGTATCCCTAACCCTAAACCTAAACCTAACCGTAACGCTAACCCTAACCCTAAACCCTAGCCCTAACCCAAACCGTAACCCTAACCCTAAACCTAACGCAAACCTAAACCTAACCTTAAACCTAAAACTAACCCTAACATTAACCCTAAATCTAAGGCAATCTAACCCTAAATCCTAACTCTAACATTAACCCTAACACTAACACTAACACTAAACCCTAACCCTAACCCTAACCCTAAAGATAACCCTAACACAACCTAACCCTAACTTTAACCCAGCCCTAACACTAAACCTAACCCTAAACCTAACCCTAACCCTAATCCTATGCAAACCTAACCCTCACCCTAACCCAACCATAACCCTAACACAAACCATAACGCAAGCTAAACCTAACCATAACCCAAACCCTAACCCGAAACCTAACCTTAACACTAAACCCTAAAGCAAACCTAACCCTAACCATAACCTTAACCCTAACCCGAACCCTAACCCTAACGCAAACCTACCCCTAACCCAGCCCTAACTCTAACCCTAACCTTAAAACTAACCTTAACCCTAACCCTAACGCAATCCTAACCCTATCCCTAAGGCTAAACATAACCCTAACCCTAACCCTAACCCTAACCCGAACCCTATCCCTAACCCTAACCCTAACGCAAACCTAACCCTAACCATAAACCTAACCCTAACCCTAACGCAAACCTAACCCTAACCCTAACCCTAACCCTAAACATAACGCAAACCTAAGCCTAAATCCAAACCCTAAACCTAACCCTAACCCTAACCGTACCCTAACGCTAACCTAAACATAACCCTAACCCTAACACTAAACCCTAACCCTAACCATAACGATAACCCTAACACAAATGTAACCCTAAGCCTAACCCAGCCATAGCACTAAACATAATCTTAAAACTAACCCTAACCCTAACCCTAACGAAAACCTAACCCTAACCCTAACCCAACCCTAATCTTAACCCTAACCCTAACGCAAGCTAACCCTAACGCTAATCCTAACTGTAACACTAACCCTAAACCTAAACCTAACCTTAATCCTAAATCCTTACCCTCACCCTAACCCAAACACTAACCATAACGCTAACCTAAACATAACCATAACACAAACCCTAACTCTAAACCGAAATGGAAACTGAACACTAACCTTAACCTAACCCTAACCCTAACCCTAACCATAACAATAATCCTACCCCTAACCCTACCCCAACACTCACCCTAACTCTAAACCCTAACCCTAACTCAAACCCTACCCTAACCTTATCCCTAACCCTAACCCTAACCCTAAACCCTAAACCTAACCCTAACTTTACCCTAAACTTAACCCTGATGCAAACCTAATCCTAACCCTAACCCGAACCCTAACCCTAACGTTAACCTAAGCCTAACCCTAAACCTAACCCAAATCTAACCCTAACGCAAACCTAACTCTAACCCTAACACTAAACCTAACCCTAAACCTAACCCTAAAAACTAGCCCTAACCCTAACCATAACCCTAGCCCTTCCCGAAACTAACCCTAATCTTAACCCTAACCCGAAACCTAACCTTAACCATAACCCAAACTTAACCCCAAACCTAACCCTAACCCTAACGCAAACCAAACGATAAACATAACCCTAACCCTAACTCTAACACTAACGCAAACCTAAACCTAACCTAAACCTAACCCTAACCCTAACGCAAACCTAACCCTAACCCTAACCCTAACCCTAACCCTAAAGCGTAGCTAAACCTAACCCTAAACCTAACCCTAACCCTAACCCTAACCCTAACGCAAAACTGACCCTAACCATAACCCTAACCCTAACTCTAACGCAAACCTACAGCTTAACCCTAACCCTAAACCTAACCCTAACCCTAACCCTAACCCTAAGCAAACCTAAACCTAACCCTTACCCTAACCCTAACCCTAAACCTAACCCTAACCCTAACCCTAACCTTAACACAAACCTTATCCTAAACTTAACGCTAACCATAAACCCTAACGCTAAACCTAACCCTAACCCTAACAATAACCCTAAACCCTATAGCTATCCCTAAACCTAACCTAAACCGTAACCCTAACTGTAACGCAAACCTAACCCTAACCCTAACCCTAAACCTAATCCTAACCCTTACTCTAACCCTTACGCAAACCTAACCCTAACCCTAACCCTAAAGCTAACCGTGATCTTAAAACTACCCTTAATCGTAACCCTAACGCAAACCTAACTATAACCCAGACCCTAACCCTAACCGTAACCCTTACCCTAACTAAATCCTTACCCAAATCTTAACCCTAAAGCTAACCCTAACGTTAAAACTAACCTTAACCCTAACCCTAACTCAAAACTAACCCTACCCCTAACCCTAACACTAACCCTAACACAAACCTACCCATATCCTAAACCTAAACTTTACCCTAAACATTAACCTAACACTATCCCTAACTCAAACGCAAACCTAACCCTAACCATAACCCTAACCCTAACCCTAACGGAAACCTAACCCTAAACCTAACCCTAACCCTAACCCTAACCAAAACCCTAACACTAACGCAAACCTAACCCTAACCCTAAACCTAAACCAAACCCTAAACCTAACGCAAACCTGACCTGAACACAAACCCTATCCCTAAACCTAGCCATAACCCTTACGCAAACTTAACCCTTACCTAACCCTAACACTAACTCTAACCCAAAACCCTAGCCCTAACCCTAACCGTAACCCTAACCCTAACCCTAACCCTAACTGAACCTAACTTTAAACATAACCCTAAACCGAAACCTAACCTTAACCATAACTCTAACCTAACCCTAACCCTAACAGTAACCCTAACCCTAATCCTACCCTAACCCTGACCCTAACCCTAACCCAAACACTATCCCTAAACTTTAACCTAACCCTACACTAACCAAACCCTAACCCTAACCCTAACCCTAACCCTAACCGTAACCCTACTCCTAACACAAACCTAACCCTAACCCTAACCCTAACGCATACCTAACCCTAAACTTACCCTAACCCTAAAGCAAACCAAACCCTAACCATACCCCTAACCTTAATCCTAACGCAAACCTAAACCTAACCATAACCCTAACCCTAAACCTAACCCTAACCCTAACACTAACCCTAACCCTAACCCTAAACCTAATGCAAACCTAAGCCTAAATCCTAACCCTAAACCTAACCCTAACCCTAACTCTAAACATTAATCCTAACCCTAACGATAACCCTAACGCAAATCTAACCATAACCTAACCCTAAACCTAACGAAAATCTAACCCTAAGCCTAACCATATACCTAACGAAAACCTAACCCTAACCCTAAACCTAACCCTAACCCTAACCCTATCCCTATCCCTAACCCTAACCCTAACGCAAACCTAAACCTAACCCTAACCCTAACCCTAACCCTAACCCTAAACCTAATGCAAACCTAAGCCTAAATCCTAACCCTAAACCTAACCCTAACCCTAACTCTAAACATTAATCCTAACCCTAACGATAACCCTAACGCAAATCTAACCATAACCTAACCCTAAACCTAACGAAAATCTAACCCTAAGCCTAACCATATACCTAACGAAAACCTAACCCTAACCCTAAACCTAACCCTAACCCTAACCCTATCCCTATCCCTAACCCTAACCCTAACGCAAACCTAACCCTAACCCTAACCCTAACCCTAAACCTAACGCAAACCTAAGCCTAAAACCCTACCCTAAACCTAACCCTAACCCTAACCCTACCCTAACGCTAACCTAACCCTAACCCTAACCCTAAACATTAACCCCAACCCTAAACCTAACGATAACCCTAACGCAAAACTAACATTAACCCGAACCCTAAACCTAACGAAAACCTAACCCTAACCCTAACGCTAACCCTAACCCTAACGCTATCCCTAATCCTAAACCCTAACCCTAACCCTAACCCTAACCATGATGCAAATCTAACCCTAACCCTAATCCGAACCCTAAACCTAACGCAAACCTAAGCCTAAATACTAACCCTAATCCTAACCACAACCATAACGCAAACCTAACACTAAACTTAATCTAACCCTCAACCTAACGCAAATCTACACTAAATCCTAACCCTAACCCTAACCGTATCCCTAACCTTAACGCTAAACTAACCCAACCCTAACACTAACCCTAACCCTAAACCCTAGCCCTAACCCTAACCGTAACCCTAACCCTAACCCTAACCCTAACTCAACCTAACCCTAAACATAACCCTAAACTGAAACCTATCCTTAACCATAACTCTAACCTAACCCTAAGCATAACCGTAACCCTAACACTAATCCTACCCTAACCCTGACCCTAACCCTAACCCAAACACTATCCCTAAATTTTAACCTAACCCTACCCTAACCAAACCCTAACCCTAACCCTAACCCTAACCCTAACCCTAACCCTAACGCATACCTAACCCTAAACCTAAACATAACCCTAAAGAAAAGCAAACCCTAACCATAACCCAAACCCTAAAACTAACCCAAACCCTAACCCTAAACCTAACACAAACCTAAGCCTAAATCCTAACCCTAACCCTAAACCTAACCCTAAACATTAACCCTAACCCTAATCCTAACGATAACCCTAACGCAAAACTAACCCTAAACCTTACCATAAACCTAACGAAAACCTACCCTAAGCCTAACCATATACCTAACGAAAACGTATCCATAACCCTAACCCGAACCCTAACCCTATCCCTAACCCTAACCCTAACGCAAACATAACCCTACCGATAACCCTAACCCTAACCCTAACGGAAACCTCACCCTAACCCTAACCCTACTCTAAACCTAACCCTAACACTAACCATAACGCAAACCTAACCCTAACCCTAACCCTAACCTTAACCCTAACCCTAACCCTAACCATAACGCCAATCTAACCCTAACCCTAACCCTATACCTAATGCAAACCTAAGCCTAAATCCAACCCCTAAACCTAACCCTAACCCTAACCCTAACGCTAACCTAACCCTAATCCTAAAACTAAACATTAACCCTAACCCTAACCCTAACGATAACCCTAACGCAAACTAACACTAACCCGAACCCTAAACCTAACGAAAACATAACCCTAACCCTAACGCTAACCTTAACCCTAACCCTAACCCTAAACCCTAACCCTATACCTAACCCTAACCATGACGCAAATCTATCCCTATCCCTAACCCTAACCCTAAACCTAAGGCAAACCTAAGCCTAAATCTTAACCCTAAACCAAACCCCAACCCTAACCATAACGCAAACCTAACACTAACCTAACCCTAAACTTAACCCTAACGCAAACATAACCCTAACCCTAACCCTAACCCTAACCCTAACCCTAACCCTAATCGTAACGGAAACCGAATCCTAACCCTAAACCTAACCAAACCCTAACCCTAACCCTAACCCTAAACCTAACCCTAACCCTAACGCAATCCTAACCCTAACCCTAAACATAAACCTAACCCTAACCCTAACGCAAACCTGACCTTAACCCTAACCCTTTCTCTAACCCTAACCCTAACCATAACCCTATCGCAAACCTAACCCTAAACCTAACCCTAACCCTAGCCCTAACCCTAACGTAAAATTAACCCTTACCCAAACCCTAACACTAACCGTAACCCTAAACCGTAGCCCTAACCCTAACCGTACCCCTAACCCTAACCCTAACCCTAATACAACCTAACCCTAACCCTAACCGTAAAACGAAACCTAACCTTAACCCTAAATCTAACCTAACCCTAACCCTAACCCTAACCCTTACCCTAACCCTACCCTATCCATAACCCTAACCCTAACCGAAAAAATAACCCTAAACTTTAACCTAACACTACCCTAACCTAACCCTAAACCTAACCCTAACACTAACCCTAACCCTAACCCTACCCCTAACGCACAAATAACCCTAACCCTAACCCTAACCCTAACGCATGCATAACCCTAACCCTAACCCAAAGCCTTACGCAATCCTCACCCTAACCCTAACCCTAACCCTAATCCTAACACTAACCTAACCCTAACCCTAACCATAACCTTAACCCTAACGCAAACCAAACCCTAACCGTAACCTTAACCCTAACCCTAACGCAAACCTAACCCTAAACATAACCCTAACCCTAAACCTAACCCTAACCCTAACCCTAACCCTAACCCTAACCCTAACCCTAACCCTAACCCTAACCCTAAACCTAACCCTAACCCTAACCCTAACCCTAACCCTAACCCTAAACCTAACCCTAACCCTAACCTTAAACATTAACCATAACCCTAACCCTACCAATAACCCTAACGCAAAACTAACCCCAAACCTAACGAAAAACTAACCCTAACCCTAACCATAAACCTAACGAAAACCTAACCCTAACCCTAACTCTAACCCTAACCCTATCCCTAACCCTTCGCAAACCTAACCCTAAGTATAACCCTAACCGAAACTCTAACGCAAACTTAATCCTAACCCTAACCCTAACACTAAACCTAACACTAACCCTAACCATAACGGAAACATAACCCTAACCCTAACCCTAACCCTAACGCAAACTAACCCTAACCATAACCTAACCCTAACGCATAACTAACCCTAACCCTAACCCTAACCCTAACCCTAACGCTAACCTAACCCTAAACCTAACCCTAAACATTAAACCTAACCCTAACCCTAACGATAACCCTAATGCAAAACTAACACAAACCCGAACCCTAAACCTAACGAAAACCTAACCCTAACCCTAACGCTAACCCTAACCCTAACCCTAACCCTAAAACTAAACCCTAACCCTAATCCTAACCCTAACCATGACGCAAATATAACCCTAACCCTAACTATAACCCTAAACCTAACGCAAATCTAAGCCTAAATTCTAACCCTAAACCTAACCCTAACCCTAACCCTAACGCAAACCTAAACCTAACCCTAACCCTAACCCTAACGCAAACCTTACCCTAACCCTAACCCTCATCTTAACCCTAACCCTAACCCTAACACTAACCATAAAGCAAACATAACCCTAACACTAAACCTAACACTAAATCTAAACCTAACCCTAACCCTAACACAAACCAAACCCTAACCCTAAACCTAAACCTACCCTAACCTTAAAACTAAACTTAACCCAAACCCTAACGCAAACCTAACACTAATCGTGACTGTAACCCTAACCCTAACCCTAACCCTAACGCAAACCTAAACCTTACCCTAAACCTAACCCTAACCCAAAACAAAAAACCTAACCTTAACCCTAACCCTAACGCTAACCTAACCCTAACCCTAACGATAACCCTAACGCAAAATTAACCCTAACCCTAACCCTAAACCTAACGCAAACCTAAACCTAACCCTAACCCTAAACCTAACCCTAACCCTAACACAAACCCTAACTATAACCCTAACCCTAAACCTAACCCTAACCCTAACCCTAACCCTAACCTTAACCCTAACGCAAACCTAACCCTAACCCTAACCCTAACCCTAACGCATACCTAACCCTAACTCTAACCCTTTCGCAAACCTAACCCTAACCATAACCCTAATCCTAACACAAACCTAAACCTAACCCAAACCCTAACCCTAACGCGTACCTAACCCTAACCCTAACCTTAACCCTAACCCTAACCCTAACCCTAACCCTAACCCTAACCCTAACGCAAACCAAACCCTAACCATAACCGTAAACCTAACCCTAACGCAAACCTAAACCTAACCATAACCCTAACCCTAAACCTAACCCTAACCCTAAACCTAACACTAACCCTAAACCTAATGCAAACCTAAGCCTAAATCCTAACCCTAAACCTAACCCTAACCCTAACCCTAACCCTAACGCTAACCTAACCCTAACCCTAACACTAAATATTAACCCTAACCCTAACCCTAACGATAACACTAAAGCAAAACTAACACTAACCCTAACCCTAACCCTAAACCTAACCCTAACCATAACCATAAACCTAACGCAAACCTAAACCTAACCCTAACCCTAACCCTAACCCTAACGCCAACCTAACCCTAACCCTAACCCTAACCCTAACCCTAACCCTAACGCCAACCTAACACTAACCCTAACCGTAACCCTAAGCCTAACCCTAACCCGAACGCAAACCTAACCCTAACCCTAACGATAAACCTAACGCAAAATTAACCCTAACCCTAACCCTAAACCTAACGCAAACCTAAACCTAACCATAACCCTAAACCTAACCCTAACCCTAACACAAACCCTAACTATAACCCTATCCCTAAACCTAACCCTAACCCTAACCCTAAACCTAAACCTAATCCTAACCCTAACACAAACCTATACCTAACCCTAAACCTAAACCTAAACCTACCCTAACCTTAAAACTAAAATTAACCCTAACCGACGCAAACATAACCCTAACCCTAACGATAAACCTAACGCAAAATTAACCCTAAACCTAACCCTAAACCTAACGCAAACGTAAACGTAACTCTAAACCTAAACCTAACCGTAACCCGAAAACAAACCCTAAATCTAAGCCTAACACTAAAACCTAACCATAACCCTAATCGTAACCGTAACTCTAACCCTAAACAAACCCTTTCCCTAACCCTAAACCTAACCCTAACCCTAACCCTACGCAACCCTAGCCCTAACCCAAACTCTAATCCTAAACCTAAACCTAGACCTAACCCTAACCCTAACGCAAACTTAACCCTAACCTTAACCCTAACCCTATCCGTAACCTTAACGCCAACCTAACCCTAACCCTAACCCTAACCCTAACCCTAACCTGAACCTAACCCTTACGCAAACCTAACCCAAATCCTAAACCTAACTCTAACCATAACACTAATCCCTAGCCTTAACCCCTTACCTAAGCCTACCTCTTACCCTAACCCTAACCATAAACCTAACCCTAACCCTAAACCTAATCCTAACGCAAACCTAACACTAACCCTAACCCTAACCCTAACACTAACTCAAACCTAACCCTAACCCTAAACCTACCCCTATCCCTAACGCAAACCTAACCCTAACCCTAACATAACCCTAACGCATAATTAACCTAACCCTAACCCTAAACCTAACCCTAACCCTAACCCTAACGCAAACCAAACCCTAACCATAACCCTAACCCTAACCCTAACGCAAACCTAACCCTAACCATAACCTTAACCCTAAAGCTAAACCTAACCCTAACGCTAACCTAATCCTAACCCTAACCCTAACCCTAACCCTAACCCTAACCCTAAAGCAAACCTAACCCAAACCCTAACCTTAACCCTAGCCCTAACCCTTACGCAAACTTAACCCTTACCCTAACCCTAACACTAACCCTAATCCTAAACCCTAGCCCTAACCCTAAACGTAACTCTAACGCTAACCCTAACTCAAACTAACCCTAACCCTAACCCTAAACCGAAACGTAACCTTAACCCTAACTCTAAACTAATCCTAACCCTAACCCTAACCCTAACCCTACACTAAACCTAACCCTAACCCTAACCCAAACACTAATCCTAAATTTTAACATAACGCTACCCTAACCTAACCCTAAACTTAACCCTAAACCTAAACCCTAAACCTAACCCTAACCTAACACAAACCCTAACCCTAACCCTAACCCAACCTAAGCCTAACTCTTGCACTAAACCTAACCTTAACACTAACCCTAACCCTATCCCTAACGCAAACCTAACCCTAACCCTAACCCTAACCCTAATCCAAACACAAACCTAACCCTAACCCTAACCCTAACGCATACCTAACCCTAACCCTAACCCTAACACAAACCAAACCCTAACCCTAACACTAACCCTAACCCGAACTCAACCTAACCCTAACCCTAACCCTAACCCGAAACATAAACTTAACTATAACCCTATCCTAACCCTAACCCTAACCATAACCCTACCCTAACCCTAACCCTAACCCTAACCCTAACCCATAAACCTAACCCTAACCTAACACTAACACTAACCCTAACCCTAACCTAAGCCTAACTCATACCCTAACCCTAACCCTAAACCTAACCCTAACCCTAACCCTAACGCAAACGTAACCCTAAACCTAACCCTAAAC
Source organism: Rhinolophus sinicus (assembly GCF_057876585.1). Lineage (NCBI taxonomy): Eukaryota > Metazoa > Chordata > Mammalia > Chiroptera > Rhinolophidae > Rhinolophus > Rhinolophus sinicus. Next base: position 111,338,703 of record NC_142517.1, on the reverse strand, counting down.
CTAACCCTACCCCTAACGCAAAACTAACCCTAAACATAACCTTAACACTAACGCAAACCGAACCCTAACCCTAACACTAACGCTAACCCTAACCCTAACCCTAACCCTAATACTAACCCTAATGCAAACCTAACCCTAACCATAACCCTAAACTTAATCCTAACCATAACCCTAACGAAAACATAACCTAACCCTAACCCTAACCCTAACCCTAACGCAAACCTAACCCTAACCGTAACCCTAAGCCTAACGCAATCCTAACCCTAACCCTATGCCTAACCCTACCCGAACCCTAACCCTAATTCTAACCCTAACGCAAACCTAAAACTAACCTTAACCCTAACCCTAACCCTAACCCTAACCTTAAAACTAAACCTACCCCTAAACCTAATGCAAGCCTATACCTAACCCTAACCCTGAACCTAACCCTAACCCCAAAACCTAGCCCTAACCCAAACCATAAACCAAACCCTAACCTTAAAACTAACTTTAACCTTAACCCTAACGCAAACCTAACCCTAAACCTAACCCTAACCCTAGCTCTAACCCTTACGCAAACTTAACCCTTACCCTAACCCTAACACTAACCCTAATCCTAAACCATAGCCCTACCGTAAACGTAACCCTAACTCTAAACCTAACTCAAACTAACCCTAAACCTAACCCTAAACCGAAACCTAACCTTAACCCTAACTCTATCCTAACCCTAACCCTAGCCCTACCCTAACCCTACCCTAAACCTAACCCTAAACCTAACCCAAACACTAACCCTAAAATTTAAGCTAACACTACCCTAAACTAACCCTAAACTTAAACCTACACCTAAACCCTAAACCTAACCCTAACTTAACACTAACCCTAACCCTAACCCTAACCCAACCTAAGCCTAACTCTTACCCTAAACCTAACTTTAACACTAACCCTAACCCTATCCCTATCGCAAACCTAACCCTAACCCTAACCCTTACCCTAATCCAAACACAAACCTAACCCTAACCCTAACGCATACCTAACCCTAACCCTAACCCATACGCAAACCTAACCCTAACCCTAACCATAATCCTAACCCTAATCCTAACACAAACCTAACCCTAACCCTAACCCTAACGCAAACCAAAACCTAACCATAACACTAACCCTAACCCTAACGCAAACCTAACCCTAACCATAACCCTAAACCTAAACCGAACCCTAACTTTAACCCTAACACTAACCCAAAACCTAACGCCAACCTAACCCTAAACCCTAGCCCTAACCCTAACCCTAACACTAACCCTAACCCGAACTCAAGCTAACACTAAACCTAACCCTAACCCGAAACATAAACTTAACTCTAACCCTAACCTAACCCTAACCCTAACCCTAAAGCTAACCCTACCCTAACCCTAACCCTAACGCTAACCCTAACACAAACCCTAACCTAACACTAACACTAACCATAACCCTAACCTAAGCCTAACTCTTACCCTAACCCTAACACTAACCCTAACCCTAACCCTAACCCTAACCCTAACGCATAACAAACCTTAACCCTAACCCTAACCCTAATACTAACCCTAACACAAACCTAACCCTAACCATAACCCTAACCCTAACACAAACCTAACCCTAACCCTAACACTAGCCCTAAACCTAATCCCAACCCTAACACTAACGCAAACATAACCTAACTCTAACCCTAACCCTAACCCTAACGCAAACCTAACCCTAAACCTAACCCTAAGCCTAACGCAATCCTAACCCTAACCCTATGCCTAACCCTAACCCGAACCCTAACCGTAACCCTAACCCTAACGCAAACCTAACACTAACCCTAACTATAAGCCTAACCCTAACCTTAAAACTAAACCTACCCCTAACCCTAATGCAAGCCTATCCCTAACCCTAACCCTGAAACTAACCCTAACCCCAAAACCTAGCCCTAACCCAAACCCTAACCCAAACCCTAACGTTAAAACTAACTTTAACCCTAACCCTAACGCAAACCTAACCTTAACCCTAAACAAAACACTAACCCTTACGCAAACCTAACACTAACACTAACCCTAACCCTAAACCTAACGCATATCTAAAACTGAATCCTAACCCTAACCCTAACCATATCCCTAACACTAACGCTAAACTAATCCTAAGCCTAACACTAAACCCTAACCCTAACGATAACCCTAACACAAACCTAAACCTAACCGTAACCCTAATCCTAACCCTAACCCTAACCCTAACCCTAACCCTAACCCTAACCCTAACCCTAACCCTAACGCAAACCTAAGTCTAAACTTAATCCTAAACCTAAACCAAACCCTAAAACAAACCGAACCCTAATCCTAACCCTAAACCTAACCCTTAACTTAACCCTAACTCTAAAATCTAGCGCTAACCCTAACCATAAACCTAACCCTACCTCAAACTAACCCTAACCCTAACCCTAATCCGATACCTAAACTTAACCCTAACCCAAACATAACCCATTTTTAACCCTACCCTAACGCATAGCTAAACGTAACCCTAACCCTAACCCTAACCCTATCTTTAACACAAACCTAGTCCTAAACTTAACACTAACCATAAAACCCTAACGCTAAACCAAACCCTAACCCTAACCCTAAACCCTTTAGCTATCCCTAACCCTAACCCTAACCGTAACCATAACCGTAACGCAAACCTAACCCTAACACTAACCCTAACCCTAATCCTAAACCTTACCCTAACCCTAACGGAAACCTAACCATAACACTAACGCTAAAGCTAACCGTAACCTTAAAACTAACCTTAATCCTAACCCTAAAGCAAACCTAACCCTAACACTAACTCTAACCCTAACCCTAACCATAAACCTAACCCTAATCCTAACCCTAACTCAAACCTAAACCTAACCTTAACCCTAAACCTAACCTAATCTTAAAACTAAACTTAATCCTAACCCCAACGCTAACCTAACCCTAACCCTAACCCTAACCCTAACCCTAACGCAAACCTAACCCTAACCCTAAACCTAACCCTAACCCTAACCCTAACCCTAAACCTAACACTTACCCTAATCCTAACGCAAACCTAACCCTAACCCTAACCCTAACCCTAACCATAACGCAAACCTAACACTAACCCTAAACCTAACACTAAACCTAACGCAAATCTAACACTAAATCCTAACCCTAACACTAACCCTATCCCTAACCCTAACACTAATCTAACCCTAACACTAACACTAAACCCTAACCCTAACACTAACGATAACACTAACACAAACCTAACCCTAAGCCTAACACAGCCCTAACACTAAACCTAATCCTTAATCTAACCCTAACCCTAACCCTAACGCAAACCTAACCCTAAAACCTAACCCAACCCTAAACTTAACCCTAACGCAAGCTAACCCTAACCCTAAACCTAACCGTAACCGTAACCCAAACCCTAAACCTAACCTTAACACTAAACCCTTACCCTCACCCTAACCCAAACCTAACACTAAGCCTAACCCTAACCTAAACCTAGCGCAAAGCTAACACTAAATCCAAACCCTAACCCTAACCATAAACCCTAACCCTAACCCTAACCCTACCCTAACCTATCCCTAACCCTAACCCTAACATAAACCTAACCCTAACCCTAAAGCAAACCTACCCTAACGCTAACCTTAACCCTAACCCTAACGCAAACTAAAACCTAACACTAACCCTAACCCTAAAGCTAACCCAAACCTTAAAACTAACCTTAACCCTAACCCTAACGCTAACCTAACACTAACCCTAACCATAACACTAACCCTAACCCTAACGCAAACCTAACCCTTACCCTAAACCTAAACCTAACCCGAAACATAAACCTAACACTAACCCTAACCCTAACGGAAACCTAACCCTAAACCGTATCCCTAAACCTAAACCTCACCCTAACCCTAACCATAACGCAAACCTAACACTGAACCTAACCCTGACCCTAACCCTAACCCTAACACTAACCCTAACCAAAACGCAAATCTAACCCTAACCCTTACCCTAACCCTAAACCTTACGCAAACCTAAGCCTAAATCCAAACCCTAACCCTAACCCTAACCCTAACCCTACCCAAACCCTAACCGAACGCTAACCCTAACTCTAAATATTAACCCTAACCCTAACCCTAACGATAACTCTAAAGCAAAACTAACACTAACCCGAACCCTAAACCTAATGAAAACCTAATCCTAACCCTAACGCTAACCATAACCCTAATCCTAACCCTAAACCTAAACCCTAACACTAACCCTAACCATAGCCATGATGCAAATCTAACCCTAACCCTAGCCCTAACCCTAAACCTAACGCAAACCTAAGCCTAAATCCTAACCCTAAACCTAACCCTAACCTTATCCCTAACCCTAACGCAAACCTAACCCTAACCCTAACCCTAACCCTAACCCTAACCCTAATCCTAACCCTAAACCTAAACCTAACCCTAATCCGAACGCAAACCTAACCCTAACCCTAAACCTAATCTTAACCCTAACGCAAACCTAACCCTAACCCTAAACCTAACCCAAACCCTAACAATAACGCAAACCTAGCCCTAACCCTAACCCTAATCCTAACCCTAAACCTAACCCTAACCCTAACCCTAACGCAAACTTAACCCTAACCTTAACCCTAACACTATCCCTAACCTTAACGCCAACCTAACCCTAACCCTTACCCTAACCCTAACCCTATCCCTAACCTAACCCTTACGCAAAACTACCCTAACCCTAACCCTAATCATAACCATAACACTAAACCCTAGCCCTAACCCTAAACTAAGCCTAACTCTTACCCTAACCCTAACCCTAACCATAACCCTAACCCTAACCCTAACAAAACCTAACCCTAACCCTAACCCTAAACCCAACCCTAAACTTAATCCTAACACTAACACTAACGCAAACCTAAACCTAACCCTAACCATAACCCTAACCCTAACCCTAACGCAAACCTAACGCTAACCCTAACCCTAACCCTAATGCAATCCTAAACCTAACCCTAACCCTATCCCTAACCCTAAACCTACCCTAACCCTAAACCTAACCTTAACGCAAACCTAACCCTAACCCTAACACTAACGCTAAACCCTTACCCTATCCCTAACCCTAACCCTAACCGACCCTAATCCTAACGCAAACCTAACTCTAACCCTAACACTGAACATAAACCTAACCATAAAACTAAACTTAACCCTAACACTAAGGCAAAGGTATCCCTAACCCTAAACCTAAACCTAACCCTAACGCTAACCCTAAATCTAATGCAATCTAACCCTAAATCCTAACTCTAACATTAACCCTAACCCTAACACTAACACTAAAACCTAACCCTAACCCTAACCCTAAAGATAACCCTAACACAACCTAACCCTAACTTTAACCCAGTCCTAACATTAAACCTAACCCTAAACCTAACCCGAACCCTAACCCTATGCAAACCAAACCCTGACCCTAACCCAACCATAACCCTAACACTAACCATAACGCAAGCTAAACCTAACCATAACCCAAACCCTAACCCGAAACCTAACCTTAACACTAAACCCTAACCCTAACCCTAACCCTAACCCTAACCCTAACCCTAACGCTAACCTTAACCTAACCATAAACCAAACCCTAACCCTAACCCGAAAACTACCGTTAACCCTAACCCTAAATTAAACGTAACCCTAATTCTAACACCAACCCTAACCATAATCCTACCCCTAACCCTAACCCTAACCCTCACCTGAAACCTAGACCATAACCCTAAGCCTAACCCTACCCTAAGATATCCTAACCCTAACCTTAACCCTAAACCATAAACCTAACCCTAACCTAACCCTGACCCTAACCCTAACGCAAATCTAACCATAACCCTAACCATAACCCTAACCCTAAAGCAAACATAATCCTAAACATAATCCTAACCCTAACCCGAACCCTAACACTAACCCTAACGCAAATCTAACCCTAACCATAACCCTAACCCTAACCCGAACCCTAACCCTAACGCAAACCTACCCCTAACCCAGCCCTAAAGCTAACCCTAACCTTAAAACTAACCTTAACCCTAACCCTAACGCCAACCTAATCCTATCCCTAAGCCTAACCCTAACCCTAACCCTAACACTAACCCTAACCATAACCCTAACCCTAACGCAAAACTAACCATAACCCTAACCATAAAGCTAAGCCTAACCTTAAAACGAAACTTAACCCTAACCCTAA
>NC_142517.1:111322500-111325000 GCF_057876585.1 Rhinolophus sinicus | reverse complement strand
AACCCTAACCCTAACCCTAACTCGAACTCAACATAACCCTAACACTAACCCTAACACGAAACCTAAACTTAACTCTAACCCTAACCTAACCCTAACCCTAACCCTACCCCTAACCTGAACCCTACCCTAACCCTAACCCTAACCCTAACCCTAAACTAAGCCTAACTCTTACCCTAACCCTAACCCTAAACCTAACACTAACCATAACCCTAACGCAAACCTAACACTAACCCTAACCCTAACCCTAACCCTAACGCAAACCTAACCCTAAACCTAACCCTAAACCAAACCCTAACCCTACCGCAAACATAACCCTAACCTTAAAACTAACCCTAAACCTAACCATAAACCTAACGCATGACTAACCCTAACCCTAACCCTAACCCTAATATTAACCCTAACGCAAACCAATACCTAACTATAAACCTAACCCTAACACAAACCTAAACCTAACCCTAACCCTAACCCTAAACCTAACCCTAACACTAACCCTAACGAAAACCTAACCCTAACCCTTACCCTAACCCTAAAGCAATCCTAACCCTAACCCTATGCCTATACCTAAACATAACCCTAACCCTAAACCTAACCTTAATGCAAACCTAACCCTAACCCGAACCCTAACCGTAACCCTAACCCTAACGCAAACCTAACCCTAATCCTAACCATAACCCTAACCCTAAACCCTAGACCTAACCCTAACCCTAACCTTAATACTAACTTTAACCCTAATACTAACGTAAAACTAACCTTAACCTTAAACCAAACATTAACCCTAACGCAAACCTAACACAAACCCTAACCCTATCCCTAACCCTAACGCTAAACTAATCCTAACCTTAACACTAAACACTAAACCTAACCCTAACGATAACCCTAACACTAAAACTAACCCTAACACTAACCCTAACCCAAAACTTAACCCTAAACCATAGCCCTAACCCAAACCCTAACCCTAAACCTAATCTTCAAACTAACTTTAACCCTAACCCTAAAGCAAACCTGACCCTAACCCTAAACAAAACACTAACCATAACGCAAAACTAACACTAAGCCTAACCGTAACCTAAACCTAGTGCAAAGCTAACACTAAATCCAAACCCTAACCCTAACCATAAACCCTAACCCTATCCCTAACCCTACCCTAACATATCACTAACCATAACCATAACCCTAAACCCTAAACCTAACCCTAACTTAACCCTAACCCTAAACCTAACGCAAACCTAACCCTAAACCTAACCCTAACCCTAAGCCTAACGCAAACCTAAGTCTAACCCTAACCCTAACCCTAACCCTAACGCAAACCTAACCCTAACGCTAAACCTAAACCTAACGCTAACCCTAACCCTAACCCTAATAACTAGTCCTTACCCTAACCATAACCCTAACCATCTCAAACTAACCCTAAACCTAACCCTATCCCGATACCTAAACTTAACCCTAACCCAAAGCTAACCCTAACCCTAACCCTAACGCAAACCTAACCCTAAACCTAACCCTAACCCTAACCATAACCCTAACCCTAACCCTAACGCAAACCTAAACCTAACCATAACCCTAAACCTAAACCTAACCCTAACCATAACCCTAACGCTAACCCTAAACCTAACGCAAACCTAAGCCTAAATCCTAACCCTAAACCTAACCCTGACCCTAAGTCTAAACATTAACCCTAACCCTAACGATAACTCTAAAGCAAAACTAACCCTAACCTAACCCTAAACCTAACGAAAACATAACCCTAAGCCTAACCATACACCTAACGAAAACCTAACCCTAACCCTAACCCTTACCCTATCCGTAACCCTAACCCTAACGCAAACCTAACCCTAACCATCACCCTAACCCTAACCCTAACGCAAACCTAACCCTAAACCTAACCCTAACCCTAACCATAACGCAAAGCTAACCCTTACCCTAACCCTAACCCTAACCCTATCCCTAACCCTAACCCTATCGCAAACCTAACACTAAGCATAACCCTAACCCAAACCCTAACGCAAACTTAATCCTAACCCTAACTCTAACACTAAACCTAACACTAACCCTAACCATAACGCAAACCTAACCCTAACCCTAACCCTAACCCTAACGCAAACCTAACCCTAACCATAACCTAACCCTAACGCATAACTAACCCTAACCCTAACCCTAACCCTAACCCTAACGCTAACCTAACCCTAACCATAACCCTAAACATTAAACCAAACCCTAACCCTAACGATAACCCTAACGCAAAATTAACACAAATCCGAACCCTAAACCTAACGAAAACCTAACCCTAACCCTAACGCTAACCCTAAGCCTAACCCAAACCCTAAAACTATAACCTAACCCTAATCCTAACCCTAACCATGACGCAAATATAACCCTAACCCTAACCCTAATACTAACCCTAACGCAAACCTAAACCTAACCATAACCCTAACCCTAACACAAACCTAACCATAACCCTAACCTTAACCCTAAACCTAACCCTAACCCTAACACTAAACCT
>NC_142517.1:111310000-111317500 GCF_057876585.1 Rhinolophus sinicus | reverse complement strand
CCCAAACACTAAACCCTACCCTAACACTAACCCTAATGATAACCATAACACAAACCTCACCCTTACCCTAACCTTAAACATAACCCTAAACCTAACCCTAAACCTTACTCTAAACCTAACCCTAACCCTAACCTAAACCTAACCTTAACCCTAATCCCTAACCCTAACCCTAACCCTAACCTAACCCTAACGCTAACCTATACCTAACCCTAACCCAAACCCTAACCCTAACCGAAACCTAACCTTAATCCGAATCCTAACTTAAACCTAAACCTAACCCTAACCCTAACCATAATCCTACCTCTAACACTAACCCTAAAACTAAACCTAACCCTAAACCCTAACCCTATTCCTAACCCTACCCTAACCTATCCCTAACCTAACCCTATCCCTAAACCCAAAACCTAAACCTAACCTAAACCTAACACTAACACTAAGGGAAACCTAACCCTAACCCTACCCTAACGCAAACGTACACCAAAACCTAACCCTAACTCTAACCCTAACCCTAACGAAAACCTATCCCAAACCCTAACCCTAACCCTAACCCTAACCCTAACCCGAAACCTAACCCTAACCCTAACCCTAACGCAAACCTAAACCTAACCCTAACCCTAACCCTAACCCTAACGCAAACCTACACCTAACAATAAACCTAACCTTAACCCTATCCCAAACGAAAATCTAAACCTAACCCTAACTCTAACCCTAAACCTAAACCTAACCCTAACCCTAAACCTAAACCATACCCCTAAACCTAACCCTACCCCTAAACCTAACCCTAACCCTAACGGAAATCTAACCCTAACCCTAAACCTAACCCTAACCCTAACCCTACCCATAACGCAAACGTAACCCTACCCTAACCCTAACTGTAACCATAACCCTAACGAAAACTTAACCATAAACCTAACCCTAACCCTAAACCTAAACCTAAACATAACCCTAACCCTAACGCAAACCTAACGCTAACCCTAACAGTAACCCGAAAGCTAACCTTAACCCTAAACATAACCAAAACCTCACCCTAACCCTAACACTAACACTACCCTAACCCTAACACTAATCCTAACCCTAACCTTTACCTTAACCTAACCCTACCCTAACCTAACACTAAACCTAACCATAACCCTAAACCATAAACATAACACTAACTAACACTAACCCTAACCCTAACCCTAACCCTAACCCTAACCCGAACCCTTACTCATACTGAATCCACACCCTAAATCTAAAGCTAACGCTACCCTTGAAACAAACTTAACCCTAACCCTAACGCTAACCTAACCCTAAACTTAAACCTAACCCTAACCCTATCCACAACCCTAACGCAAACCTAACCCTAACCTTTACCCTAACCCTAACCGTAAACCTAACTCTAACCCTAACCCTAACGCAAACCTAAACCTAACCGAAACGCAAACCTATCCCTAACCCTAACCCTAACTATAACCCTAACCCTAACCATAATGCAAACCTAACCATAACCCTAACTCTAACCCTAACCCTAAACCAAAACCTAACCATAACTCTAACGCAAACCTAACCCTAACCCTCACCCTAACCCTAACCCTTACGCAAACTTAACCCTAACCCTAACACTAACCCTAACGCAAACCTAACCAGAACCCTAAACTTAACCCGAAACATAACCTAAACCATAACCTAACCTAACCCTAACCCTAATCCTAACCCTAACACTAACCCTACCCTAACCCTAAACCTACCATAACCCTAACCCTAACGCTAAACCCTGAACCTAACCCTAACCTAACACTAACCCTAACCCTAAACCTAACCTAAGCCTAACAAATAACCTAACCCTAACCCTAAACCTAACCCTATCCCTAACCCTAACGCAAAACCTAACCTTATCCCTAACCCTAACCCTAACCCTAAACCTAACGCAAACCTAACCCTAAACCTAACCCTAACCCTAACCCTAACCCTTATGGAAACTTAAACCTAAACCTAACACTAACCCTAACCTAAACCCTAGCCCTAATCCTAACCCTAACCCTAACTCTAACCCTAACCCTAACCCTAACCCTTACGCAACCCTAACACTAATCATATCTCTAACCCTAACCCTAACACAAACCTAACCCTAACACTAACCCAGCCCTAACACTAAACATAAACATAAACCTATCCCTACACTAACCCTAAGGCACCTAACCAAAACCCTAACCATAAACCTAACCGTAACCCTAACCTTAACCCCAACCCTAAACCCTAGCAATATCCCTAACCATAACCATAACCCTACCTCAACCTAACCGTAACCCTAACCCTAACCCCATACCTAACCTTAACCCTAACCCAAACCTAACCCTAACACTAACCCTAAACCTAACCCTAACCCTAACGCACACCTAACGCTAACCCTAACCCTAATTCTAACCCTAACCATAACGCAAACCTAACCCTAACAGTAACCCTAATCCTAAACCGTAACCTAACACTACCCTAACCTAACCCTAACCTAAACCTAACCCTAACCCTAACCCTAAGCCTAACCCTAACCCTAACGAAAACCTAACCCTAACCCTAACCCTAACCGTAACCATAACTTACCTAACTCTAACCCTAACCCTAACGAAAACCTATCACGAACCCTAACCCTAACCCTAATCCTAACGCAAACCTAACCCGAACCCTAACCCTAACCCTAATCCTAACGCAAACCTAAACCAAGCCCTCACCCTAACCCTAACTCTAACCCTAACCCTAGCGCATAACTAACTCTAAAGCTAACCCTAACCCAGACGTAAACCTAACACTAACCATAACTCTAACCCTAACCCTAACACAAACCTAACACTAACCCTAACCGTAACCGTAACCCTAAACCTAACCCTAACCCTAACCTAAACCCTAACCCTAACGCAAAGCTAACCCTAACCCTAACACTAACCCTAACCCCAACCCTAAACACTAGCCCTAACCATAACCGTAACCCTAACCCTACCTCAACCTAACACTAACCCTAACCATAACCCGATACATAAACTTAACCCTAACCCAAACCAAACCCTAACACTAACCCTAACCCTAACACTAACCGTAACGCAAAACTAACCCTAAACCTAACCCTAACCCTAACCCTAACCCTAACGCAAACCGAACCCTAACCCTAACCCTAAACCTAACGCAAACCTAACCCTAACCATAACCCTAACCCTAACAGAAACTTAACCCTAACCGTAACCATAGCCCTAACCCTAACGCAAACCTAACCCTAACCCTATGCTTAACCCTAAACCTTATCCTAACCCTACCCTAACCTAACCCTGAACCTATCCCTATCCCTAACACTAAACGTAACCCTAACCTAACACTAACCCTAACCCTAATGCTAACCATAACCCTAACTCAAACCTAACCCTAACCCTAACCGTAAAGCTAAACCTAACCTTAAAACTAACCTTAACATTAACCCTAACGCTAATCTACCCTAACCCTAAAACTAACCCTAACCCTAACCCTACCCCTAACGCAAACCTAACCCTAAACCTAATTCTAAACCTAACCCTAACGCAAACCTAACCCTAACCCTAACCCTAACCCTAACCCTCACGCAAACCTAACCCTAAGCCTACCCTAACCCTAACCCTAACCCTAACCCTAACGCAAACCTAACCCTAACCCTAACACTAGCCCTAACCCTAACCCTAACCCTAACCTTAACGCAAATCTAACCCTAACCCTAACCCTAACCTTAACCCTAAACCATAGCCCTAAACCTAACCCTAACCCTATACCTAACTCAACCTAACCATAACCCTAACCCTAAACCGAAACCTAACCTTTACCCTAACCCTAACCCTACCCTAACCCTAACCCTAACACTAACCCTAAAACTAACACTACCCTAACCTAACCCTAAACCTAACCCTAACACTAAACCCTGAACCTAACCCTAAACAAACACTCACCCTAACCCTAACCATAATCAAAACCTAACTCTTGCACTAACCCTATACCTAATTCTAAACCTAACCCTAACGCAAACCTAACCCTAACCCTAACCATAACCATAACCCTAACCCTAACCCTAACGCAAACCTAACCTTAAGCCTAACCCTAACCCTAACCCTTACGCAAACATAACCATAACCCTAACCCTAACCCTAAAGCAACCCTAATCCTAACTCTAACCCTAACCCTAACCCTAACACTAACGCAATACTTATCCTAACCCTAACCCTAACCCTAATGCAAACCTAACCATAACCCTAATTCTAACCCTAACCCTAACATAAACCTAGCCTAACCGTAACCCTAATCGTAACGCATACCGCACCCTAAGCCTAAACCTAATCCTAACGCAAAACTAACCCTAACCCTAACCCTAAACTAACCCTAACGCTAACCTAACCCTAACCCTAACCCTAACGCAAACCTAACCCTAACCCTAAACCTAAACCAAACCTATCCATAACGAAAATCTAACCCTAACCCTAACCCTAACTCTAAACCTAACGCAAAACTAAGACTAAATCCTAACCCTAATCCTAAGCCTAACCCTAACCCTAATGCTAACCTAACCCTAACCCTAAACCTAAAAATTAACCGTAACCCTAACCCTAACGATAACACTAACGCAAAACTAACCCTAACCCTAACCCTAAACCTAATGCAAACCTAAAACTATCTCTAACCCTAACCCTAAGGCAAACCTAACCCTAACCCTAACCCAACCCTAACCCTAACCCTAACCCTAACACAAGCTATCCCTAACCCGAACCCTAACAGTAAACCTAACCCTAACCCTAACCTATCCTTATCCCTAAACACTAAACCTGACCCTAACCCTAAACCTAACCCGAAATGTAACCTTAGCCCTAACCCTAACCTAACCCTAACCCTAACCCTAACTTTAATCCTACCCCTAACCCTAACCCTAAACGTAACCCTAACCCTAAACCCTAACCCTAACCCTACCCTAATCTATCCTTAACCCTAACCTTAACCCTAAACCCTAAACCTAACCCTAACCTAACCCTAACCCTAACCCTATGCAAACCTAACCCTAACCCTAACCCTAATCCTAACCTTAACGCAAAACTAAACCTAACCCTAACCCTAACCCTAACGCAAACCTAACCCTAACCCTAACCCTAACGCAAACCTAACTCTAACCCAAACCCTAACCCTAACCATAACCCAATCCTAACCCTAACCCTAACCCTAACCCTAACCCTAACCTAACCCTAACCCAAACACAAACCGTAACCCTAATCCCTAACAAAACCCTAATCCTAACCATAACCCGAATCCCTAAATCCAAAACCTAACCTAAGCCTAACCTTAACCCTAACCCTAACCCTAATCCTAACCATAACCTAACTATAACTTAACCCTAACCCTAACGTAACCCTAACCCAAACCCTAACCCCGCCATAACCCTAACCCTAAACCTAAACGAACCCTAACCAAAACCTAACCCTAAAACTAACCCTAACCTTAACCCTAAACCCTAAACATATCCCTAACCCCAACCCTAACTCTAACCCTAACGCTAACCTAACCCTAACCCTAACCCTTAGTCTAACCCTATCCCTAACCCTAACCCTAACCCTAATCCCTAACGCCAACCTAACCCTATCCCTTACCCTAACCCTAACCTGACTCTAAATCTAACCCTAACCCTAAACCCAACCCTAAACCTAACCCTAAACCTAAACCTAACCCTAATCCTACCGCTAAACCTAACCTAACCCTAAACCGAAACCTAACCCTAACCCTAACCTAACCCTAGCCCTATCCATAACACTAAACCCTAACCCTAACTCTAACCCTAAACCTAAACCTAACACTAACCTTAACCCTAACCCTAACACTAACTCTAACCGAACCCTAACCCAAACACAAACCCTAACCCTAACTGTAACCCTAACCCTAACCCTAACCCTAACCCTAACCCTAATCCTAACCCTAACCCTAAACCCAAAACCCAAACCCTAACCTAACCAAAACCCTAACCCTAACCCTAACCCTAATCCTAACCCTAACCTAACCATAACCGTACCACCAACACTAACGTAACCCTAACCCAAACCCTAACCCAGCCCTAAACCTAACCCTAACCTAACTTAACCCTAACCCAAAACCTAACCCTAAACCTAACACTAACCATAAACTTAACCCTAAACCCTGACTGTAACCCTAACCCTAACCCTAAACCTTACCCTAACCCTAACCTTAACGCAAACCTAACCCTAACTCTAACCCTAAACCTAACTTAATCCTAACTCTAACACAAACCATAACACTAACACTAACCCTAACACAAACCCTAACATTTACCCAAACACTAACACTTACCCTAACCCTATCCTAACCCTGACGCTTACCCTAACCCTAATACTAAAACCAAAACCCTAACACTAATACTAAACTTTACCCTAACCCTAACCCTAACCATAACCATAACCTAACACTAACCCTAACACTAACCCTAACCCTAACCCAAAACATAACCCTAAACCTAACCTTAACCCTCCGTAAACCTAAACCTAACATTTATTCGAACCCTATAACTATCCCTAACCCTAATCCTAACACTAACCCTAAACCTAACCCTAACCCTAAAACATCCCTAACCCTAACCCTAACCATAACCCTAACCCTAACCATAACCTAACCATACCCTAACCCTAACCCTAACCCTAACCTAACTTACCCCTAAACCAAACACTAATTCTAACCCTAAACCTAACCCTAACCCTAACCCTAACGTTAACCCTAACCAACCCCTTACCCAAACCCTAACCCTAACCCTAACCCTAACCCTAACACTAACCCAAAACTTAACCCTAACATTTACTCAAAACCTAACCCTAACCCTATCCCTAACACTAACCCTAATCCTAACCCTAACCATAACCATAACACTAACCCTAACCTTAATCAAAACCCTAACATAACCATAACCGTAACCTTAACACTAACGTAAACCTAACACAAACCCTAACCCAGCCCTAACCCTTACCCTAACCCTAACCTAACCCTAACCCTAAACCTAACCCTAATCCAAAACCTAACCCTAAACCTAACCGTAACCCTAACTGTAATATTTAACCTAATCCTAGCCCTTAACCTAACCCTAAACCATAACCCTAACACTAAACCTAATGATACCTTTAACCCTAACCCTAACTTTAACGCTAACCTACCCCTAACCCTAACCCTAAACCTAAACCCTAACCTAATCTAGCCTAATCTAACCCTAAAACTAACCCTAACCCTAAAACTAACCCTAACCCTAAACACTAAACCTAACACTAACCTAACACTAACCCTAAAACTAACCCTAACCTAAGCCTAACTCTTACCCTAACCCCAACCCTAAACCTAACCCTAACCCTAACCCTAACGCAAACCTAACACTAACCCTAACCGGAACCCTCACCCTAAGGCAAACCTAACCCTAACCCTAACGCAAACCTTACCCTAACCCTAACCCGAACCCTAACCCTAAAGCAAACCTAACCC